>NC_088424.1:49454382-49539382 GCF_034236695.1 Oncorhynchus nerka | reverse complement strand
GGGCCTTGATATGTAAAGAAGTAGAAAACAACTGGACATGGTATCAGTATGTCATGGTATCAGTTTGGTATCAGTATGTCATAGTATCAGTATGGTATCAGTATGTCATGGTAGCAGTATGTCATGGTATCAGTATGGTATCAGTATGCCATGGTAGCAGTATGTCATAGTATCAGTTTGGTATCAGTATGGCATGGTATCGGTTTGGTATCAGTATGTAATGTTATCAGTATGGTATCAGTATGTCATAGTATCAGTATGGTATCAGTATGTCATAGTATCAGTATGTCATGGTATCAGTATGGTATCAGTATTTCATGGTATCAGTATGTCATAGTATCAGTATGGCATAGTATCAGTATGGTATCAGTATGTCATGGTATCAGTATGTCATGGTATCAGTATGGTATCAGTATGTCATAGTATCAGTTTGGTATCAGTATGTTATGGTAGCAGTATGTCATAGTATCAGTATGTCATAGTATCAGTATGGTATCAGTATGTCATGGTATCATTTTGGTATCAGTATGTCATGGTATCAGTATGTCATGGTATCAGTTTTGTATCAGTATGTCATGGTAGCATTATGTCATAGTATCAGTATGGTATCAGAATGTCATGGTATTAGTATGTCATGGTATCAGTATGTCATAGTATCAGTATGGTATCAGTATTTCATGGTATCAGTATGTCATGGTATCAGTATGTCATGGTATCAGTATGTCATAGTATCAGTATGGTATCAGTATGTCATGGTATCATTTTGGTATCAGTATGTCATGGTATCAGTATGTCATGGTATCAGTTTGGTATCAGTATGTCATGGTATCAGTATGTCATAGTATCAGTATGTCATAGTATCAGTATGGTATCAGTATTTCATGGTATCAGTATGTCATGGTATCAGTATGGTATCAGTATGTCATAGTATCAGTATGTCATAGTATCAGTATGGCATCAGTATGTCATGGTATCAGTATGGTATCAGTATGTCATAGTATCAGTATGTCATAGTATCAGTATGTCATGGTATCAGTATGGTATCAGTATGTCATGGTATCAGTATGGTATCAGTATGTCATGGTATCAGTATGTTATGGTATCAGTATGGTATCATTATGTCATGGTATCAGTATGTCATGGTATCAGTATGGTATCAGTATGTCATGGTATCAGTATGTCATGGTATCAATAGGTCATGGTATCAGTATGGTATCAGTATGTCATGGTAGCAGTATGTCATAGTATCAGTATGGTATCAGTATGCCATGGTAGCAGTATGTCATAGTATCAGTATGTCATGGTATCAGTTTGGTATCAGTATGTCATGTATCAGTATGGTATCAGTATGGTATCAGTATGTCATAGTATCAGTATGTCATGGTATCAGTATGGTATGTCATAGTATCAGTATGGTATCAGTATGCCATGGTAGCAGTATGTCATAGTATCAGTTTGGTATCAGTATGTCATGGTATCGGTTTGGTATCAGTATGTCATGGTATCAGTATGGTATCAGTATGGTATCAGTATGGTATCAGTATGTCATAGTATCAGTATGGTATCAGTATGTCATGGTATCGGTTTGGTATCAGTATGTCATGGTATCAGTATGGTATCAGTATGGTATCAGTATGTCATGGTATCAGTATGGTATCAGTATGTCATGGTATCAGTATGTCATGGTATCAGTATGGTATCAGTATGTCATAGTATCAGTTTGGTATCAGTATGTTATGGTAGCAGTATGTCATAGTATCAGTATGTCATGGTATCAGTATGTCATGGTATCAGTATGTCATAGTATCAGTATGTCATAGTATCAGTATGCCATAGTATCAGTATGGTATCAGTATGTCATGGTATCAGTTTTGTATCAGTATGTCATGGTAGCAGTATGTCATAGTATCAGTATGGTATCAGTATTTCATGGTATCAGTATGTCATGGTATCAGTATGTCATGGTATCAGTATGTCATAGTATCATTATGTCATAGTATCAGTATGGTATCAGTATGGTATCAGTATGGTATCAGTATGTCATGGTATCAGTATGTCATGGTATCAGTATGGTATCAGTATGTCATGGTATCAGTATGTCATGGTATCAGTATGATATCAGTATGTCATAGTATCAGTTTGGTATCAGTATGTCATGGTATCAGTATGTCATAGTATCAGTATGTCATAGTATCAGTATGGTATCAGTATGTCATGGTATCAGTATGGTATCAGTATGTCATGGTATCAGTATGTCATAGTATCAGTATGGTATCAGTATGTCATGGTATCAGTATGTCATGGTATCAGTATGTCATAGTATCAGTATGTCATAGTATCAGTATGGTATCAGTATGTCATGGTATCAGTTTGGTATCAGTATGTCATGGTATCAGTATGTCATGGTATCAGTATGGTATCAGTATGTCATGGTATCAGTATGTCATAGTATCAGTATGCTATCAGTATTTCATGGTATCAGTATGGTATCAGTATGTCATAGTATCAGTATGTCATAGTATCAGTATGGCATCAGTATGTCATGTCATGGTATCAGTATGGTATCAGTATGTCATAGTATCAGTATGTCATAGTATCAGTATGGTATCAGTATGTCATGGTATCAGTATGGTATCAGTATGTCATGGTATCAGTATGTCATAGTATCAGTATGTCATGGTATCAGTATGGTATCAGTATGTCATGGTATCAGTATGTTATGGTATCAGTATGGTATCATTATGTCATGGTATCAGTATGTCATGGTATCAGTATGGTATCATTATGTCATGGTATCAGTATGTCATGGTATCAGTATGTCATGGTAGCAGCATGTCATAGTATCAGTATGTCATAGTATCAGTATGGTATCAGTATGTCATGGTATCAGTATGTCATGGTATCAGTATGTCATGGTATCAGTATGTCATAGTATCAGTATGTCATAGTATCAGTATGGTATCAGTATGTCATGGTATCAGTATGTCATGGTCTGGGAGGCAGTAAGTACACAGACAACACCAGAACAGTCTTCAACCTAATGTCTTAAATCTGTACAACCTTCAGCCCCACTAGCATACAGAGCAGCACACTGACCTTGGCACTCTGTAGCGCGGCCTGGTAACTAGAGGGTCTATAGTACATCCTCTGGGCTACCTCAGTGTGGATGTCTCCCAGGAACAGCTCTTCAACCATGTGGTCCAAGTTATGATGAGGGTACTGTTTCTCCACACGCAGCAGCTGCAGGAGAAGAAGAAGAATGATTCATAGACATATAATTCAAAACGTGTTTTATTCTGTGGTCCAACGTACTCTCATGTCTAACAGAAAGCCACACTGCAAGGCCCCCATGGTCAGTATCTAGAGGTTAAGTGCCTTGTTCAAAGGGTTACTAGTGGATATTGATGCCAGCAACCCCCTGGTTGCCAGTCCCATTGCATATTTTTTTCTAGTCGGGAATGGGATTCGAACCGTTGACCCTCTGGTTACTAGTCCTCCTCACTAACCTGTAGCTCGTGTATGGAGAAGTTGATCTCTCTGGAACAGTCACAGCCCTCCTCGTTCCACAGCTCGTAGCTGACGTTGGGTTCCCAGGGTGCTTTGATCCTCACGGTGCCCGGACAGCTCTGGTTTAACCTCTGGCTCAGGTCCCTGGCCACGGCCGCGCTGTGACACACCACCTGGGTAGTGGGATGAACACACACTGACTGACCAGGGCTTTAACACACTGACTGACCAGGGCTTTAATTAACACACTGACTGACCAGGGCTTTAATTAACACACTGACTGACCAGGGCTTTAATTAACACACTGACTGACCTGGGCTTTAATTAACACACTGACTGACCAGGGCTTTAATTAACACACTGACTGACCTGGGCTTTAATTAACACACTGACTGACCTGGGCTTTAATTAACACACTGACTGACCAGGGCTTTAATTAACACACTGACTGACCAGGGCTTTAATTAACACACTGACTGACCAGGGCTTTAATTAACACTGACTGACCAGGGCTTTAACACACTGACTGACCAGGGTTTTAATTAACCCACTGACCGAGCTGGGCTTTAATTAACACACTGACTGACCTGGGCTTTAATACACTGACTGACCTGGGCTTTAACACACTGACTGACCAGGGCTTTAATTAACACACTGACTGACCTGGGCTTTAATTAACACACTGACTGACCTGGGATTTAAGACACTGACTGACCAGGGCTTTAATTAACACACTGACTGACATGGGCTTTAACACACTGACTGACCTGGGCTTTAATTAACACACTGACTGACCTGGGCTTTAATTAACACACTGACTGTCCTGGGCTTTAATTAACACACTGACTGACCTGGGCTTTAATTAACACACTGACTGACATGGGCTTTAATTAACACACTGACTGACATGGGCTTTAATTAACACACTGACTGACCAGGGCTTTAATTAACACACTGACTGACCTGGGCTTTAATTAACACACTGACTGACCTGGGCTTTAAGACACTGACTGACCAGGGCTTTAACACACTTGACTGACCTGGGCTTTAATTAGCACACTGACTGACCAGGGCTTTAACACACTGACTGACCAGGGATTTAACACACTAGTAAATTAATCTAGTTGAGCAGGGAGTTTTACTGTTGTCACCCCCCCCCCACACACACACACACTAAAACACCCCCCTACCTGTGTGCGGTGGATCTGGTAGTCAGCCTCTGTTCCTCCTCTGATGATCCAGGAGGCCTGTCTGAGCCTCAGCCGTCCCCGGACCACCAGGGTGTAGGTGGGGCTGGTGCAGTGGTTGTCCCTGTAGTAGAACTGGTTGGCCTGGAACGTGTTGTTGGGGAAGAACCGGTACGACCGCGTCAGGAACTCTGGGCCAGGACGTACCTCACAGCTGGCCAACGGAGAGAGAGGTGGATGGGGAGAGGAGTTAGAGAGGTGGATGGGGAAGAGGACTTAGAGAGAGATTGATGGGGAGAGGCATTAGAGAGAGGTGGATGGGCACAGGACAGAGAGAGGTGGATGGGGACAGGACTTAGAGAGGTAGATAGAGAGAGGACTTAGAGAGAGGTGGATGGGGAGAGGACTTAGAGAGAGGTGGATGGGGAGAGGACTTAGAGAGAGGTGGATGGGGAGAGGACTTAGAGAGGTAGATAGAGAGAGGACTTAGAGAGAGGTGGATGGGGAGAGGACTTAGAGAGAGGTGGATGGGGAGAGGACATAGAGAGAGGTGGATGGGGAGAGGACTTAGAGAGGTGTGGATGGGGAGAGGACTTAGAGAGGTAGATAGAGAGAGGACTTAGAGAGAGGTGGATGGGCACAGGACAGAGAGAGGTGGATGGGGACAGGACTTAGAGAGGTAGATAGAGAGAGGACTTAGAGAGAGGTGGATGGGGAGAGGACTTAGAGAGAGGTGGATGGGGAGAGGACTTAGAGAGAGGTGGATGGGGAGAGGACTTAGAGAGGTAGATAGAGAGAGGTGGATGGGGAGAGGACTTAGAGAGAGGTGGATGGGGAGAGGACTTAGAGAGAGGTGGATGGGGGGAGGACTTAGAGAGAAGTGGATGGGGAGAAGACTTAGAGAGAGGAATTAGAGAGAGGTGGATGGGGAGAGGACTTAGAGAAAAGTGGATGGGGAGAGGACTTAGAGAAAAGTGGATGTGGAGAGGAATTAGAGAGAGGTGGATGGGGAGAGGACTTAGAGAGAGGTGGAGGGGGAGAGGACTTAGAGAGAGGTGGATGTGGAGAGGACTTAGAGAGAGGTGGATGGGGAGAGGACTTAGAGAGAGGTGGATGGGGAGAGGACTTAGAGAGAGGTGGATGTGGAGAGGACTTAGAGAGAGGTGGATGTGGAGAGGACTTAGAGAGAGGTGGATGTGGAGAGGACTTAGAGAGAGGTGGACAGGGAGAGGAGTTTGATTTCCCTAAAAACGTCAAGAACAATGTGCTTGGCTACAACGTGCCTTTGATTGAGTCCCGGCCCCAGTGTCACTCTGTTGCGATTAGGTTAGGATCGGAGCTAGGGTTAGTTTTACCTGGTAGAGACCCAGTGACCCTCTATGTTGGGATGCATCTGGACGGTGATCCGGGCCCCGTGGTGGAGATGTTTCAACTTGTGATGACACTGGGAGTGTTTCGCAGGACGACCAAACATCTTCTCCAGAGACAGCAGGCGGTTGGAGCGGCCCTCTGAGTAGTTGTGGGACGACCCCTCACCCAAACCTAAGAGAGACAACAGTTAAAGTAAATTGTCCAATGAAAATCTCACTTTTTATAGTTCATATTCAGTTAACTTACACCCAAATAATACTGTGGCCAAAGCATATATTTGAGAAGAAAGGGGAAAAAACACTTTAAAACCCCACCTCAAACTCGTATCTCAAACAGACTGTTATAAAAATGCTTGCTATTTCCTCATAGAACAGGATGTCATGTTGGCTCATTGAGCTGGCCAATCAGCCGTTACTTGTCATTAATATTATCGATGACCGGTGTCATGACGTTGGCCTGTGGGTAAGGTTTATGACCCCCCCCATAAATACCTTTCTCCCCTCCGTCTCTCTCTTGACTCTACTGAAGGACTCTTGAAGAGCCTTTGTTAAACAGAGAGTCTGGGAACATCAGAAGATGGGGGGAACCATATTTCGGTAATCCAACCAGCTGAAAATATGCGATGGTACTTAATGAATATATGCCAGATCATTTGGCATCTGAGACATTATTACTAATGACAGGACGACATAAACTGTATCTTGGAAAGTCTACACATTATAGTTATCAGATTCACATGGAATTGTTGTGCAATTTAAATGTTTAAATATGAAACTATTTGTGAAAAGATTAAATGTAATTTTAGCTTCCAAGTGAGAGAATTGGGTTTTCATAAGGTTAGAGCTCTGCTCAATCAGTGGCCTGCCCCTGTGAAGAGACATTGGTTATAAACTATGAAACACACCCTTCTCTCCCTCCACTATATAAGCCCTTGACGAAAATGTAACCTCCGGTTCCGAGGACGTGAGGACGGCGGTCCCACGTTGAAAAGGACTAACATGTCAACTACAGAACGAAGCCAACCGCAGCGTGAGGTATGAACTTTGAACTCTTATTCAGTACAGAAGTGATACCTCCTAGCTGTTGAGTTAGCAGGGGCCGCTGTAAACGTGGGCTAGGAAAGGACGGACGACGTATCCAATTTACCACCAGAGACATTCTTCCGAGGACAGGAAGATCTCTGTTGGGCAACACGGCCTTCCATCTACAACCAACCTAACCATTCTGTTGTTGGGGTACGACCCACACCATTCTGTTGTTGGGGTACGACCCACACCATTCTGTTGTTGGGGTACGACCCACACCATTCTGTTGTTGGGGTACGACCACACCATTCTGTTGTTGGGGTACTCCCACACCATTCTGTTGTTGGGGTACAACCCACACCATTCTGTTGTTGGGGTACGCCCACACCATTCTGTTGTTGGGGTACGCCCACACCATTCTGTTGTTGGGGTACGCCCACACCATTCTGTTGTTGGGGTACTCCCACACCATTCTGTTGTTGGGGTACGACCCCCACACCATTCTGTTGTTGGGGTACACCCACACCATTCTGTTGTTGGGGTACGCCCCACACCATTCTGTTGTTGGGGTACGCCCCACACCATTCTGTTGTTGGGGTACACCCACACCATTCTGTTTTTGGGGTACGCCCACACCATTCTGTTGTTGGGGTACGCCCACACCATTCTGTTGTTGGGGTACGCCCACACCATTCTGTTGTTGGGGTACTCCCACACCATTCTGTTGTTAACACGCCCACACCATTCTGTTGTTGGGGTACGCCCACACCATTCTGTTGTTGGGGTACGCCCCACACCATTCTGTTGTTGGGGTACGACCACACCATTCTGCCCACACCATTCTGTTGTTGGGGTACGCCCCACACCATTCTTTTGTTGGGGTACGCCCCACACCATTCTGTTGTTGGGGTACGCCCCACACCATTCTGTTGTTGGGGTACGACCCACACCATTCTGTTGTTGTTGGGTACCCCACACCATTCTGTTGTTGGGGTACGCCCCCACACCATTCTGTTGTTGGGGTACTCCCACACCATTCTGTTGTTGGGGCACGCCCACACCATTCTGTTGTTGGGGTACGACCCACACCATTCTGTTGTTGGGGCTACGCCCACACCATTCTGTTGTTGGGGTACGCCCACACCATTCTGTTGTTGGGGTACGCCCACACCATTCTGTTGTTGGGGTACGACCCACACCATTCTGTTGTTGGGGTACGCCCACACCATTCTGTTGTTGGGGTACGACCCACACCATTCTGTTGTTGGGGTACGACCCACACCATTCTGTTGTTGGGGTACTCCCCACACCATTCTGTTGTTGGGGTACGCCCACACCATTCTGTTGTTGGGGTACACCCACACCATTCTGTTGTTGGGGTACGACCCACACCATTCTGTTGTTGGGGTGGATGACCCACACCATTCTGTTGTTGGGGTGGACCCACACCATTCTGTTGTTGGGGTACGACCCACACCATTCTG
Source organism: Oncorhynchus nerka (assembly GCF_034236695.1). Taxonomy (NCBI): domain Eukaryota; kingdom Metazoa; phylum Chordata; class Actinopteri; order Salmoniformes; family Salmonidae; genus Oncorhynchus; species Oncorhynchus nerka. The sequence goes on along the minus strand of NC_088424.1, from coordinate 49,530,808 downwards.
TTGTTGGGGTATCGACCCACACCATTCTGTTGTTGGGGTACGACCACACCATTCTGTTGTTGGGGTACGACCCACACCATTCTGTTGTTGGGGTACGACCACACCATTCTGTTGTTGGGGTACGCCCCACACCATTCTGTTGTTGGGGTACGACCCACACCATTCTGCCCACACCATTCTGTTGTTGGGGTACGACCCACACCATTCTGCCCACACCATTCTGTTGTTGGGGTACGACCCACACCATTCTGTTTTTGGGGTACGCCCACACCATTCTGTTGTTGGGGTACGCCCACACCATTCTGTTGTTGGGGTACGCCCACACCATTCTGTTGTTGGGGTACTCCCCACACCATTCTGTTGTTGGGGTACGCCCACACCATTCTGTTGTTGGGGTACGCCCACACCATTCTGTTGTTGGGGTACGCCCCACACCATTCTGTTGTTGGGGTACGACCACACCATTCTGCCCACACCATTCTGTTGTTGGGGTACGCCCCACACCATTCTGTTGTTGGGGTACGCCCCACACCATTCTGTTGTTGGGGTACACCCACACCATTCTGTTGTTGGGGTACGACCCACACCATTCTGTTGTTGGGGTACGACCCACACCATTCTGTTGTTGGGGTACGACCCACACCATTCTGTTGTTGGGGTACTCCCACACCATTCTGTTGTTGGGGTACGACCCACACCATTCTGTTGTTGGGTACGACCCACACCATTCTGTTGTTGGGGTACGCCCACACCATTCTGTTGTTGGGGTGGACCCACACCATTCTGTTGTTGGGGTACGCCCACACCATTCTGTTGTTGGGGTACGACCCACACCATTCTGTTGTTGGGTACGCCCACACCATTCTGTTGTTGGGGTACGCCCACACCATTCTGTTGTTGGGGTACGACCCACACCATTCTGTTGTTGGGGTACTCCCCACACCATTCTGTTGTTGGGGTACGCCCACACCATTCTGTTGTTGGGGTACACCCACACCATTCTGTTGTTGGGGTACGACCCACACCATTCTGTTGTTGGGGTACGACCCACACCATTCTGTTGTTGGGGTACGACCCACACCATTCTGTTGTTGGGGTACGACCCACACCATTCTGTTGTTGGGGTGAAAACCCACACCATTCTGTTGTTGGGGCACGACCCACACCATTCTGTTGTTGGGGCACGCCCCACACCATTCTGTTGTTGGGGTACGCCCACACCATTCTGTTGTTGGGTACGACCCACACCATTCTGTTGTTGGGGTACGACCCACACCATTCTGTTGTTGGGGTCACGACCCACACCATTCTGTTGTTGGGGTACGACCCACACCATTCTGTTGTTGGGGTACGACCCCACCATTCTGTTGTTGGGGTACGACCCACACCATTCTGTTGTTGGGGACGCCCACACCATTCTGTTGTTGGGGTACGACCCACACCATTCTGTTGTTGGGGTACGCCCACACCATTCTGTTGTTGGGGTACACCCCACACCATTCTGTTGTTGGGGTACGACCACACCATTCTGTTGTTGGGGTACGACCCACACCATTCTGTTGTTGGGGTACGACCCACACCATTCTGTTGTTGGGGTACGACCCACACCATTCTGTTGTTGGGGTACGACCCACACCATTCTGTTGTTGGGGTACGCCCACACCATTCTGTTGTTGGGGTACGACCCACACCATTCTGTTGTTGGGGTACGACCCACACCATTCTGTTGTTGGGGTACACCCCACACCATTCTGTTGTTGGGGTACGACCACACCATTCTGTTGTTGGGGTACGACCCACACCATTCTGTTGTTGGGGTACGCCCACACCATTCTGTTGTTGGTACGCCCACACCATTCTGTTGTTGGGGTACGACCCACACCATTCTGTTGTTGGGGTACGACCCACACCATTCTGTTGTTGGGGTACGACCCACACCATTCTGTTGTTGGGTACACCCACACCATTCTGTTGTTGGGGCACGACCCACACCATTCTGTTGTTGGGGTACGACCCACACCATTCTGTTGTTGTAGGAAGTACGCCCACACCATTCTGTTGTTGGGGTACGACCCACACCATTCTGTTGTTGGGATACGACCCACACCATTCTGTTGTTGGGGTACGACCCACACCATTCTGTTGTTGGGGTACGCCCCACACCATTCTGTTGTTGGGGTACGCCCACACCATTCTGTTGTTGGGGTACGACCCACACCATTCTGTTGTTGGGGTACGACCCACACCATTCTGTTGTTGGGGTACACCCCACACCATTCTGTTGTTGGGGTACGACCACACCATTCTGTTGTTGGGGTAATGCGACCACACCATTCTGTTGTTGGGGTACCACCATTCTGTTGTTGGGGTACGACCCACACCATTCTGTTGTTGGGGTACGACCCACACCATTCTGTTGTTGGGGTACGACCCACACCATTCTGTTGTTGGGGTACGACCCACACCATTCTGTTGTTGGGGTACGACCCACACCATTCTGTTGTTGGGGTACGCCCCACACCATTCTGTTGTTGGGGTACGCCCACACCATTCTGTTGTTGGGGTACGCCCACACCATTCTGTTGTTGGGGTACGCCCACACCATTCTGTTGTTGGGGTACGACCCACACCATTCTGTTGTTGGGGTACGCCCCACACCATTCTGTTGTTGGGGTTAACACCATTCTGTTGTTGGGGTACGACCACACCATTCTGTTGTTGGGGTACGACCCACCCATTCTGTTGTTGGGGTGACCCACACCATTCTGTTGTTGGGGCATTTACCCACACCATTCTGTTGTTGGGGTACTCCCACACCATTCTGTTGTTGGGGTACGCCCACACCATTCTGTTGTTGGGGTTACGCCACACCATTCTGTTGTTGGGGTACGACCCTTGTCATTCTGTTGTTGGGGTACGCCCACACCATTCTGTTGTTGGGGTACGACCCACACCATTCTGTTGTTGGGGTACGCCCCACACCATTCTGTTGTTGGGGTACGACCCACACCATTCTGTTGTTGGGGTACGACCCACACCATTCTGTTGTTGGGGTACTCCCCACACCATTCTGTTGTTGGGGTACGCCCACACCATTCTGTTGTTGGGGTACACCCACACCATTCTGTTGTTGGGGTACGACCCACACCATTCTGTTGTTGGGGTACGACCCACACCATTCTGTTGTTGGGGTACGACCCACACCATTCTGTTGTTGGGGTTTAACACCATTCTGTTGTTGGGGTACGACCCACACCATTCTGTTGTTGGGGCACGACCCACCCATTCTGTTGTTGGGGTACGACCACACCATTCTGTTGTTGGGGTAACCACACCATTCTGTTGTTGGGGTACGCCCCACACCATTCTGTTGTTGGGGTAACACCCACACCATTCTGCCCACCCATTCTGTTGTTGGGGTACGAACCCACACCATTCTGTTGTTGGGGTACGACCCACCATTCTGCATTCTGTTGTTGGGGTACCCCACACCATTCTGTTGTTGGGTTAACCCATTCTGTTGTTGGGGTACGACCACACCATTCTGTTGTTGGGGTACGCCCACACCATTCTGTTGTTGGGGTACGACCCACACCATTCTGTTGTTGGGGTACGACCCACACCATTCTGTTGTTGGGGTACGACCCACACCATTCTGTTGTTGGGGTACGACCCACACCATTCTGTTGTTGGGGTACGACCCACACCATTCTGTTGTTGGGGTACGCCCACACCATTCTGTTGTTGGGGTACGCCCACACCATTCTGTTGTTGGGATACGCCCACACCATTCTGTTGTTGGGGTTACCCACACCATTCTGTTGTTGGGGTACGCCCACACCATTCTGTTGTTGGGTACACCCCACACCATTCTGTTGTTGGGGTACGACCCACACCATTCTGTTGTTGGGGTTTCGACCCACACCATTCTGTTGTTGGGGTACGACCCACACCATTCTGTTGTTGGGGTACGACCCACACCATTCTGTTGTTGAGGTACGCCCACACCATTCTGTTGTTGGGGTACGCCCACACCATTCTGTTGTTGGGGTACGCCCACACCATTCTGTTGTTGGGGTACGACCCACACCATTCTGTTGTTGGGGTACGCCCACACCATTCTGTTGTTGGGGTACGACCCACACCATTCTGTTGTTGGGGTACGACCCACACCATTCTGTTGTTGTACGACCCACACCATTCTGTTGTTGGGGTACTCCCACACCATTCTGTTGTTGAAGTACTCCCACACCATTCTGTTGTTGGGGTACGCCCACACCATTCTGTTGTTGGGGTACACCCACACCATTCTGTTGTTGGGGTACGACCCACACCATTCTGTTGTTGGGGCACGACCACACCATTCTGTTGTTGGGGTTTCCCCACACCATTCTGTTGTTGGGGTACGACCCACACCATTCTGTTGTTGGGGTACGACCCACACCATTCTGTTGTTGGGGTACGCCCCACACCATTCTGTTGTTGGGGTACGACCCACACCATTCTGCCCACACCATTCTGTTGTTGGGGTACGACCCACACCATTCTGCCCACACCATTCTGTTGTTGGGGTTTCCCACACCATTCTGCCCACACCATTCTGTTGTTGGGGTACGACCCACACCATTCTGTTGTTGGGGTTCCCACACCATTCTGTTGTTGGGGTACGACCCACACCATTCTGTTGTTGGGGTCGACCCACACCATTCTGTTGTTGGGGTACGACCCACACCATTCTGTTGTTGGGGTACGCCCACACCATTCTGTTGTTGGGGTACGACCCACACCATTCTGTTGTTGGGGTACGCCCCCACACCATTCTGTTGTTGGGGTACGCCCACACCATTCTGTTGTTGGGGTACGCCCACACCATTCTGTTGTTGGGGTACGGAAACACCATTCTGTTGTTGGGGTACGACCCACACCATTCTGTTGTTGGGGTACACCCCACACCATTCTGTTGTTGGGGTAAACCACACCATTCTGTTGTTGGGGTACGACCCACACCGTTCTGTTGTTGGGGTACGACCCACACCATTCTGTTGTTGGGGTCGACCCACACCATTCTGTTGTTGGGGTACGACCCACACCATTCTGTTGTTGGGGTACGACCACACCATTCTGTTGTTGAAAGGTACGCCCACACCATTCTGTTGTTGGGGTACGACCACACCATTCTGCCCACACCATTCTGTTGTTGGGGTACGACCCACACCATTCTGTTGTTGGGGTTTCCCACACCATTCTGTTGTTGGGGTACGACCCACACCATTCTGTTGTTGGGGTACTCCCACACCATTCTGTTGTTGGGGTACGCCCACACCATTCTGTTGTTGGGGTACGCCCACACCATTCTGTTGTTGGGGTACGACCCACACCATTCTGTTGTTGGGGTACGCCCACACCATTCTGTTGTTGGGGTACGACCCACACCATTCTGTTGTTGGGGTACGCACCACACCATTCTGTTGTTGGGGTACGACCCACACCATTCTGTTGTTGGGGTACGACCCACACCATTCTGTTGTTGGGGTACTCCCCACACCATTCTGTTGTTGGGGTACGCCCACACCATTCTGTTGTTGGGGTACACCCACACCATTCTGTTGTTGGGGTACGACCCACACCATTCTGTTGTTGGGGTACGACCCACACCATTCTGTTGTTGGGGTACGACCCACACCATTCTGTTGTTGGGGTACGACCCACACCATTCTGTTGTTGGGGTACGACCCACACCATTCTGTTGTTGGGGTACGACCCACACCATTCTGTTGTTGGGGTACGCCCCACACCATTCTGTTGTTGGGGTACGACCCACACCATTCTGCCCACACCATTCTGTTGTTGGGGTACGACCCACACCATTCTGCCCACACCATTCTGTTGTTGGGGTACGACCCACACCATTCTGCCCACACCATTCTGTTGTTGGGGTACGACCCACACCATTCTGTTGTTGGGGTACGACCCACACCATTCTGTTGTTGGGGTACGACCCACACCATTCTGTTGTTGGGGTACGACCCACACCATTCTGTTGTTGGGGATTACCCACACATTCTGTTGTTGGGGTACGCCCCACACCATTCTGTTGTTGGGGTTAAACCCACACCATTCTGTTGTTGGGGTTTGCCCACACCATTCTGTTGTTGGGGTACGCCCCACACCATTCTGTTGTTTACGCCACACCATTCTGTTGTTGGGGTACGACCCACACCATTCTGTTGTTGGGGTACACCCACACCATTCTGTTGTTGGGGTAACCCACACCATTCTGTTGTTGGGGTAAACCACACCATTCTGTTGTTGGGGTACGACCACCGTTCTGTTGTTGGGGTACGACCCACACCATTCTGTTGTTGGGGTAACCCACACCATTCTGTTGTTGGGGTACGACCCACACCATTCTGTTGTTGGGGTACGACCACACCATTCTGTTGTTGGGGTACGCCCACACCATTCTGTTGTTGGGGTACGACCCACACCATTCTGCCCACACCATTCTGTTGTTGGGGTACGCCCACACCATTCTGCCCACACCATTCTGTTGTTGGGGTACGACCCACACCATTCTGTTGTTGGGGGCGCGACCCACACCATTCTGTTGTTGGGGTTACGACCCACACCATTCTGTTGTTGGGGTACGACCCACACCATTCTGTTGTTGGGGACGACCCACACCATTCTGTTGTTGGGGTACGACCCACACCATTCTGTTGTTGGGGTACGACCCACACCATTCTGTTGTTGGGATTACGCCCACACCATTCTGTTGTTGGGGTCACGACCCACACCATTCTGTTGTTGGGGTTACGACCCACACCATTCTGTTGTTAGGGTACGCCCACACCATTCTGTTGTTGGGTACGCCCACACCATTCTGTTGTTGGGGTTTCATGACCCACACCATTCTGTTGTTGGTACGTTACCATTCTGTTGTTGGGGTACACCCCACACCATTCTGTTGTTGGGGCACGACCACACCATTCTGTTGTTGGGGTACGACCCACACCGTTCTGTTGTTGGGGTACGACCCACACCATTCTGTTGTTGGGGTACGACCCACACCATTCTGTTGTTGGGGTACGACCCACACCATTCTGTTGTTGGGGTACGACCACACCATTCTGTTGTTGGGGTACGCCCCACACCATTCTGTTGTTGGGGTACGCCCCACACCATTCTGTTGTTGGGGTACGACCCACACCATTCTGCCCACACCATTCTGTTGTTGGGGTACGACCCACACCATTCTGCCCACACCATTCTGTTGTTGGGGTACGACCCACACCATTCTGTTGTTGGGGTACGACCCACACCATTCTGTTGTTGGGGTACGACCCACACCATTCTGTTGTTGGGGTACGACCCACACCATTCTGTTGTTGGGGTACGACCCACACCATTCTGTTGTTGGGGTACGCCCACACCATTCTGTTGTTGGGGTACGACCCACACCATTCTGTTGTTGGGGTACGACCCACACCATTCTGTTGTTGGGGTACGCCCCACACCATTCTGTTGTTGGGGTTTCCCACACCATTCTGTTGTTGGGGTACGACCCACACCATTCTGTTGTTGGGGTACGACCCACACCATTCTGTTGTTGGGTACACCCCACACCATTCTGTTGTTGGGGCACGACCCACACCATTCTGTTGTTGGGGTTTCCGACCCACACCGTTCTGTTGTTGGGGTTGACCCACACCATTCTGTTGTTGGGGTAAACCCACACCATTCTGTTGTTGGGGTTTCCGACCCACACCATTCTGTTGTTGGGGTACGCCCACACCATTCTGTTGTTGGGGTACGCCCACACCATTCTGTTGTTGGGGTACGCCCACACCATTCTGTTGTTGGGGTACGACCCACACCATTCTGTTGTTGGGGTACGCCCCACACCATTCTGTTGTTGGGGTACACCCCACACCATTCTGTTGTTGGGGTACGACCACACCATTCTGTTGTTGGGGTACGACCCACACCATTCTGTTGTTGGGGTAAAGACCCACACCATTCTGTTGTTGGGGTAAATAACCCACACCATTCTGTTGTTGGGGAAATGTTCCACACCATTCTGTTGTTGGGGTCAGCCCCACACCATTCTGTTGTTGGGGTACGCCCACACCATTCTGTTGTTGGGGTACGACCCACACCATTCTGTTGTTGGGGTACGACCCACACCATTCTGTTGTTGGTCTGTACACCCACACCATTCTGTTGTTGGGGTACGACCACACCATTCTGTTGTTGGGGTAACCCACACCATTCTGTTGTTGGGGTAATTCACCACACCATTCTGTTGTTGGGGTACGACCCACACCATTCTGTTGTTGGGGTACGACCCACACCATTCTGTTGTTGGGGTACGACCCACACCATTCTGTTGTTGGGGTACGCCCACACCATTCTGTTGTTGGGGTACGCCCACACCATTCTGTTGTTGGGGTACGACCCACACCATTCTGTTGTTGGGGTACGACCCACACCATTCTGTTGTTGGGGTGACGACCCACACCATTCTGTTGTTGGGGTACACCCCACACCATTCTGTTGTTGGGGTACGACCACACCATTCTGTTGTTGGGGTACGACCCACACCATTCTGTTGTTGGGGTACGCCCCACACCATTCTGTTGTTGGGGTACGACCCACACCATTCTGTTGTTGGGGTACGACCCACACCATTCTGTTGTTGGGGTACGACCCACACCATTCTGTTGTTGGGGTACGCCCCACACCATTCTGTTGTTGGGGTACGCCCACACCATTCTGTTGTTGGGGTACGACCCACACCATTCTGTTGTTGGGGTACGACCCACACCATTCTGTTGTTGGGGTACGACCCACACCATTCTGTTGTTGGGGTACTCCCACACCATTCTGTTGTTGGGGTACGACCCACACCATTCTGTTGTTGGGGTACGACCCACACCATTCTGTTTTTGGGGTACGACCCACACCATTCTGTTGTTGGGGTACGACCCACACCATTCTGTTGTTGGGGTACGCCCACACCATTCTGTTGTTGGGGTACGACCCACACCATTCTGTTGTTGGGGTACGCCCACACCATTCTGTTGTTGGGGTACGACCCACACCATTCTGTTGTTGGGGTACGCCCACACCATTCTGTTGTTGGGGTACGACCCACACCATTCTGTTGTTGGGGTACGACCCACACCATTCAAACAAAGAAAATGCTGATTTTAACATTCTTAATGACCATTTTCATTAAAAGGTGAATCTCTTTTGAAGTGATACAAAGTTTAATGTAGTCAATTTAACCCTTGTCATCGTCAGGGATTAAACATCTAGTCGATTTAACCCTTGTCATCGTCAGGGATTAAACATCTAGGGATTAAACATCTAGTCGATTTAACCCTTGTCATCGTCAGGGATTAAACATCTAGTCGATTTAACCCTTGTCATCATCAGGGATTAAACATCTAGTCAATTTAACCCTTGTCATCGTCAGGGATTAAACATCTAGTCAATTTAACCCTTGTCATCGTCAGGGATTAAACATCTAGGGATTAAACATCTAGTCGATTTAACCCTTGTCATCGTCAGGGATTAAACATCTAGTCGATTTAACCCTTGTCATCATCAGGGATTAAACATCTAGTCGATTTAACCCTTGTCATCGTCAACCCTTGGGATTAAACATCTAGTCGATTTAACCCTTGTCATCGTCAGGGATTAAACATCTAGTCGATTTAACCCTTGTCATCGTCAGGGATTAAACATCTAGTCGATTTAACCCTTGTCATCGTCAGGGATTAAACATCTAGTCGATTTAACCCTTGTCATCGTCAGGGATTAAACATCTAGTCGATTTAACCCTTGTCATCGTCAGGGATTAAACATCTAGTCGATTTAACCCTTGTCATCGTCAGGGATTAAACATCTAGTCGATTTAACCCTTGTCATCGTCAGGGATTAAACATCTAGTCGATTTAACCCTTGTCATCGTCAGAGATTAAACATCTAGTCGATTTAACCCTTGTCATCGTCAGGGATTAAACATCTAGTCGATTTAACCCTTGTCATCTCAGGGATTAAACATCTAGTCGATTTAACCCTTGTCATCGTCAGGGATTAAACATCTAGTCGATTTAACCCTTGTCATCGTCAATTAAACATCTAGTCGATTTAACCCTTGTCATCGTCAGGGATTAAACATCTAGTCGATTTAACCCTTGTCATCGTCAGGGATTAAACATCTAGTCATTTAACCCTTGTCATCGTCAATTAAACATCTAGTCGATTTAACCCTTGTCATCGTCAGGGATTAAACATCTAGTCGATTTAACCCTTGTCATCGTCAGGGATTAAACATCTAGTCGATTTAACCCTTGTCATCGTCAGGGATTAAACATCTAGTCGATTTAACCCTTGTCATCGTAAAATTAAACATCTAGTCGATTTAACCCTTGTCATCGTCAGATTAAACATCTAGTCGATTTAACCCTTGTCATCGTCAGGATTAAACATCTAGTCGATTTAACCCTTGTCATTAACAGGGATTAAACATTAAACATCTGTCGATTTAACCCTTGTCATCGTCAGGGATTAAACATCTAGTCGATTTAACCCTTGTCATCGTCAGGGATTAAACATCTAGTCGATTTAACCCTTGTCATCGTCAGGGATTAAACATCTAGGATTTAACCCTTGTCATCACCAGGATTAAACATCTAGTCGATTTAACCCTTGTCATCGTCAGGGATTAAACATCTAGTCGATTTAACCCTTGTCATCGTCAGGGATTAAACATCTAGTCGATTCCTGATTTAACCCTTGTCATCGTCAGGGATTAAACATCTAGTCATTTAACCCTTATCATCGTCAGATTAAACATCTAGTCGATTTAACCCTTGTCATCACAGATTAAACATCTAGTCGATTTAACCCTTGTCATCGTCAGGGATTAAACATCTAGTCGATTTAACCCTTGTCATCGTCAGGGATTAAACATCTAGTCGATTTAACCCTGATTAAACATCATCGTCAAGGGGATTAAACATCTAGTCGATTTAACCCTTGTCATCGTCAGGGATTAAACATCTAGTCGATTTAACCCTTGTCATCGTCAGGGATTAAACATCTAGTCGATTTAACCCTTGTCATCGTCAGGGATTAAACATCTAGTCGATTTAACCTTGTCATCGTCAGGTTAAACATCTAGTCGATTTAACCCTTGTCATCGTCAGGGATTAAACATCTAGTCGATTTAACCCTTGTCATCGTCAGGGATTAAACATCTAGTCGATTTAACCCTTGTCATCGTCAGGGATTAAACATCTAGTCGATTTAACCCTTGTCATCGTCAGGGATTAAACATCTAGTCGATTTAACCCTTGTCATCGTCAGGGATTAAACATCTAGTCGATTTAACCCTTGTCATCGTCAGGGATTAAACATCTAGTCGATTTAACCCTTGTCATCAAGGGATTAAACATCTAGTCGATTTAACCCTTGTCATCAAAGGGATTAAACATCTAGTCGATTTAACCCTTGTCATCGTCAGGGATTAAACATCTAGTCGATTTAACCTTGTCATCATTTCTTAAACATCTAGTCGATTTAACCCTTGTCATCGTCAGGGATTAAACATCTAGTCGATTTAACCCTTGTCATCGTCAGGGATTAAACATCTAGTCGATTTAACCCTTGTCATCGTCAGGGATTAAAGTTATTGAACAGTCTGTCACACCTGGGAAAGGTTTCCTGTCACACCTGGGAAAGGTTTCCTGTCACACCTGGGAAAGGTTTCCTGTCACACCTGGGAATGGTTTCCTGTCACACCTGGGAAAGGTTTCCTGTTACACCTGGGAATGGTTTCCTGTCACACCTGGGAATGGTTTCCTGTCACACCTGGGAATGGTTTCCTGTCACACCTGGGAAAGGTTTCCTGTCACACCTGGGAAAGGTTTTCTGTCACACCTGGGAAAGGTTTCCTGTCACACCTGGGAAAGGTTTCCTGTCACACCTGGGAAAGGTTTCCTGTCACACCTGGGAAAGGTTTCCTGTCACACCTGGGAATGGTTTCCTGTCACACCTGGGAATGGTTTCTGGGAATGGTGTCAAGGAGATCACTTTGCACTTCACAGATCTCCTCTCTCCGCCAGCGAATGTATCTCTGTCTGTCTGGTTTGCACCAGCAGCCCATTCACGTCACCCCAAAGCTTCACGTTTTAATGTCACAAATATAAATAAATACCTTTCTTGCAATCTCTAAAACCAACAATACAGTAATCAATAATAATGAAGGGACGGCAAGGTAGCCTAGTGGTTAGAGTGGAGGGGTGGCAGGGTAGCCTAGTGGTTAGAGTGGAGGGGCGGCAGGGTAGCCTAGTGGTTAGAGTGGAGGGACGGCAGGGTAGCCTAGTGGTTAGAGTGGAGGGGCGGCAGGGTAGCCTAGTGGTTAGACTCTTGACACTCAGGGGTGTCAAACTCATTTCGCATCGTGGGCCACATACGGCCTAGGGAGATGTCAAGTGGGCCGGACCATTAAAATTATACCATACTCTGCTACACTGCTCCACGAAATTGAACATTTATGGAGTTGTATGAACAGTAGAATTCCATCACACAACTTTTGTTTTGAAGCTGCTGACTAACATTAAAGTGCACATTTTTTAAATCACCACAGTAAGGATTCATCTTCACAGAGCTGTATTCTTTCAATGCAAACAGTATCTAAGGCAGCATTTTAAAGGTGTTAGTCTAGTCTGGACTTGTATTTGTTCCTGAAACTTGGCATCTTTTGGCCTGTACAAGTGCATCAACACCAGGTGTCATGTCCTGACTAGCTGTCACTTTCAGAATGTCATTTAAGTGCTTGTTTGTGAGCCTTGAACGCATTTTTGTTTTTATTGATATTCATCACTGAGAAAATTTGTTCACAAAGGTAGGTTGTCCCAAACATGCACAAAATTTTAGCAGCCAGGGCTGTTAATTTGGGGGGACCCTGGTAATGGGGATACTGATAAAATCTGTCCAGACCTACAGAGGCAAATTTGCCCTTCAAATCTGCATCACACTGCAAATCAATTATCTCTAGCTGAATTTCGACCTGGCAGATCAGAAGCTTTAACTGTGAAAGGTGAGCGAAAAACTGAAAATTCTGTCTCAAGTTCACCAAATACCTGAAAACGTTTCTCAAACTCCCGCAGTAGTCCTGCAATTTTGTCTTTGTACCGTTTCATGTCCGCATCAGGTCTGGTCACACACATCTCTCAGACAGGGGAAATGAGCAGGGTTGCCATTTGCCAGTTGCATCTCCCACAAAGTCAGCTTCAACTTAAATGCATGTATGTTGTCAGAAAACTGTGTGACAACTTTTTTAGAATGGCCTTGCAACATTTTGTTCAGATTGTTCAAGTGTTCAGTAATATCAACCAAGAATGCAAGGTCCCGTAGCCATTCCTGAGATTGTAATTCCAACACCGGTTTTCCTTTTTCTCCATGAACTGTCCGATTTCCTCTCGTAGATCAAAGAAATGCCTCAGCACAGCGCCTCGGCTTAACCATCTCACTTCAGTGTGGTATGGCAGGCTGTGGGGTAATGTTGCTGTCGCTGAGAAGTTTGTCAAACTGACGATGGTTCAGACCTCTGGACCGGATGAAATTTACAGTGCGAACAACCACCTCCATGACGTGGTCCATTTTCAGCGACTTGCAACACAATGCCTCCTGGTGCAAAATACAGTGAAATGTCCAGAAACGATCTCCTCCATTAAGGGCTTGTACTTTGTCTTTGAACTTTGTCGCGACACCTGCTTTCTTTCCGACCATGGATGGCGCGCCGTCTGTAGCCAGGCTGACAGCGCGGGACCAGTCCACTCCAACTCTGTCCAATGCAGCAACGACAGAGCCGAAAATGTCCTCGGCTGTTGTGGTGTCCATCATTGGCACCAACTCAAGAAACTCTTCAGTAACAGTCAATGTCTCATCAACTCCTCGAATAAATATGGCCAGTTGGGCCACGTCTGTGATGTCAGTGCTCTCGTCAATTGCCACGGAAAATGCAATAAATGACTTGACTCTCTGTTTCAATTGACTGTCTAAATCTGCCGATAGTTCCGAAATCCTCTCTGCTATAGTATTCCTCGTCAGGCTAATATTGGCAAAAGCTTGTCGCTGGGACATACAAGTTCAGCCGCCTTCATCATGCACTGTTTAACAAAGTCACCGTCGGAATACGGCTTGTATAATGCTAATGCTATTTCGCTAGCAATTAGGTAGCTGGCTTTTACCGCTGCTTCACTGACTTCTCGGCTCTGGATGAAAGTTGACTGCTGTTTCCTCAGACCCGCCAGCAATTCGTTAATCTTATCTCTTCTCAGTTGTCCTTGCAAGCCGTCATATTTTTCGCTGTGATGAGTCTCGTAGTGGCGTCGAATATTATATTCCTTCAATACCGGTTGCAAACACACCAAGCACGAAGGTTTTCCGGCATCTCTGTAAATAAATAGGACGTGGTCCATTTTTCTTTGAAAATTCTACACTCCTTATCTACTTTTCTCCGTTTGGATAACGACATTTTGGCTAATGAGGGTGTAGCGGAGAGGTAGAGACCAAGGTATTAACAACGTCGTAACAAGCAGCAGATGGCGCTTGATACCGTCTGCTGTTTTCAGTCTGTCTCAGTGATGCGGCTTGTCTTCTACTCTGATGGAAAGAGTGCGCCCCTTAGCGGATAATCCATGAATTGCAGCGAATTAAAAATATTAATTCCATGTCTTTTATGCATTTTTTCCACTTTCAAATTATCCTACGGGCCTGATCGAACCTCCTTGGGGGGACCGGTTCTGGCCCGAATGGGCCGTATGTTTGACACCCGAGTGTAGGGGCGGCAGGGTAGCCTAGTGGTTAGAGTGTGGGGGGGCAGGTAGTCTAGTGGTTAGAGTGTAGGGGCGGTAGGTAGCCTAGTGGTTAGAGTGTAGGGGCGGCAGGGTAGCCTAGTGGTTAGAGTGTGGGGGGGCAGGTAGTCTAGTGGTTAGAGTGTAGGGACGGCAGGGAGCCTAGTGGTTAGAGCGTTAGACTAGTAACCGAAAGGTTGCAAGTTCAAACCCCCGAGCTGACAAGGTACAAATCTGTCGTTCTGCCCTGAACAAGGCAGTTAACCCACTGTTCCTAGGCGGTCATTGTCAATAAGAATTTGTTCTTAACTGATTTGCCTAGTTAAATAAAGGTAAAATAAAAATGTTAAAAGTACTGAAAAAAACACAAGGTAGAACAAAAATCAGAAGAAATTCAAATAAGAAGGACACAATAAGTGTGTATGCCTAGCCACAGCCAGCCTCCTCCTTTCAGAGGAACGGCCCTGAACAGAATTGTGTTGGGACTTGGGATACCAGAAAACACCGGGAAAACATCGGGCGCTGTGTGTCTGAGTTAGTCTGGGGAGACCTGGGTTACACTGCAGTCGTAAAGTATTCAGACCCGATGACTTTTTACACATTTTATGTTACAGCCTTATTCTAGAATGGATTAAATAAAACATTTCCCTCATCCATCTACACAGAATACCCCGTAATGACATCACAATACCCCATCACAATACCCCGTAATGACATCACAATACCCCGTAATGACAAAGCAAAAACAGGTTTTTAGAATTTTGGGCTAATTTATTCATAATAATAAAACATATCACATTTACATAAATATTCAGACCCTTTACTCAGTACTTTGTCGAAGCACCTTTGGCAGTGATTACTGCCTCCAGTCTTCTTGGGTACAATGCTACAAACTTGGCACACTTGTATTTGAGGAGTTTCTCACATTCTTCTCTGCAGATCATCTCAAGCTCTGTCAGGTTGGATGAGGAGCATCGCTGTACAGCTATTTTCAGGACTCTCCAGAGATGTTCGATTGGGTTCAAATCCGGGCTCTTGCTGGGCCACTCAAGGACATGCAGAGACTTGTCCCGAAGCCACTCTTGCGTTGTCTTGGCTGTGTGCTTAGGGTCATTGTCCTATTGGAAGGTGAACCTTTGCCTCAGTCTAAAGGTCCTGAGAGCTCTGGAGCAGGATTTCATCAAGGATCTCTCTGTACTTTGCTCCGTTCATCTTTCCCTCGATCCTGACTAGTCTTCCTGCCGCTGAAAAACATCCTCACAGCATGATGCTGCCACCACCATGCTTTACCGTAGGGATGGTGCCAGGCTTCCTCCAGACATGACGTGTATGCCTAGCCTCAGCATACACGTCAGGCCAAAGAGTTGAATCTTGGTTTCATCAGACCAGAGAATCTTGTTTCTCATGGTCTGAGAGTTTTTAGGTGCCTTTTGGCAAACTCCAAGCAGGTTGTCATGTGCTTTTTACTGAGGAGTGACTTCCATCTGGCCACTCTACCATAAAGGCCTGATTGGTGGAGTGCTACAGAGATGGTTGTACTTGTGGAAGGTTCTCCCATCTCCACAGAGGAACTCTGGAGTTTTGTCAGTGACCATCGGGTTCTTGGTCACCTCCCTGACCAAAGCCCTTCTCCCCCGATTGTTCAGTTTGGCCGGGCGGACAGCTCTAGGAGTCTTGGTGGTTCCTCATTTCTTCCGTTTAAGAATGAGGTGTTCTTGGGGACCTTCAAAGCTACAGAAATGTGTTGGTACCCTTCCCCAGATCTGTGCCTCAACACAAATCCTGTCTCTACGGACAATTCCTTTGATGTCGTCGCTTGGTTGTTGCTCTGACATGCACTGTCAACTGTGGGACCTTATATAGACAAATCATGTCCAATCAATTGAATTTACCACAGTTAGACTCCAATCAAGTAGAAACATCTCAAGGATGATCAATGGGAAACAGGATGCACCTGAGTTGAATTTCGAGTCTCATCGCAAAAGGGTCTGAATACTTATGTAAATGTGATAGGTCTGCGTTTTAATTTTAATAAATCTACAAACATTTCTTAAAAAACCTGTTTTCGCTTTGTCATTATTGGGATATTGTGTACAGATTGCTGTGTTAAAAAAAATGTAATATAATACTTTCCGAAGGCCTGGTACGAATGTAAACCCTTTCTTATCCAGAAATCTGTTAGTCGGAATTACTGCATGTTGAAACACAGCTTTACTGGCATGTGAATGAATGCTAACAGTTAGCAAGGTGAACTGTTAAGGTCTACAGTACAAACGCCTGACACACATATGTACACACACACACACACTTCCATCAAAGATTCAGATAAGGTATTCAATGGGGTTTCCTCTCAATGACAAGAGGATGGAAACACAGGGCTCAGGAGACCATCAGATTCTGAGGTAAAACAGACATCCTTCTACTACAGCCAAACCTGGGAGGAACAACCTTATCGTACGCACACACACACGCGCACGCACACACACACACACCACACAGACACACGCTACAGCCAAACCTGGGAGGAACAACCTTATCGTACGCACACACACACACGCACGCACACACACACACCACACAGACACACACACACCACACAGACGCACACACACACACCACACAGACGCACACACACACACCACACAGACGCACACACCACACACACACACACGCACGCACGCACACACACACACACACCACACAGACACACGCTACAGCCAAACCTGGGAGGAACAACCTTATCGTACGCACGCACACACACATACACACCACACAGACGCACACAGACACACGCTACAGCCAAACCTGGGAGGGTGGAGTCCTATGAATCAGGTATGGTGGATTACAGATTACAGTACAGCTGATCTGGAGAAGGAGGAAACCGCTCTGGTCTGGCCTTGGTCAAAGGTAGTGCACTATGTAGGGAATAGGCTGCCATTGGGGACACAACCCTTATCTGGACCAGGAGGAATCTGCTCTGGTCTGGCCTTATGTTGTAATGCAAATAGAGACTGAATCAGAGGAACACTTTACTAGGATGGGGACCTACTGTAGGATGGGGACCTACTGTAGAATGGGGACCTACTGTAGAATGGGGACCTACTGTAGGATGGGGATTACTGTAGAATGGGGACCTACTGTAGAATGGGGACCTACTGTAGAATGGGGACCTACTGTAGGATGGGGATTACTGTAGAATGGGGACCTACTGTAGGATGGGGACCTACTGTAGAATGCGGACCTACTGTAGGATGGGGACCTACTGTAGAATGGGGACCTATTGTATAATGGGGATCTACTGTAGAATGGGGACCTACTGTTGAATGGGGACCTACTGTAGAATGGGGATCTATTGTAGAATGGGGACCTACTGTAGAATGGGAACCTACTGTAGAATGGGGACCTACTGTATTATGGAATCTACTGTATAATGGGGACCTACTGTAGAATGGAATCTACTGTAGAATGGGGATCTACTGTAGAATGGGGATCTACTGTAGAATGGGGACCTACTGTAGAATGGGGACCTACTGTAGAATGGGGATTACTGTATAATGGGGACCTAAAGTAGAATGGGAACCTACTGTAGAATGGGGACCTACTGTAGAATGGGGACCTACTGTAGAATGGGGATTACCGTATAATGGGGACCTACTGTAGAATGGGGATTACCGTATAATGGGGACCTACTGTAGAATGGGGATTACCGTATAATGGGGACCTACTGTATAATGGGGACCTACTGTAGAATGGGGTCCTACTGTAGAATGGGGTCCTACTGTAGAATGGGGACCTGCTGTAGAATGGGGACCTACTGTAGAATGGGGACCTACTGTAGAATGGGGATTACTGTAGAATGGGGACCTACTGTAGAATGGGGATTACTGTAGAATGGGACCTACTGTAGAATGGGGACTACTGTAAAATGGTGACTACTGTAGAATGGGGACGTACTGTAGAATGGGGACTATCGTAGAATGGGGATTACTGTAGAATGGGACCTACTGTATAACGTGACCTACTGTATAACGTGACCTACTGTTGAAGGTGGACTACTGTAGAATGGGGATTACTGTATAATGGGGATCTACTGTAGAATGGGGACCTACTGTATAATGGAATCTACTGTATAATGGGGACCTACTGTAGAATGGAATCTACTGTAGAATGGGGACCTACTGTAGAATGGGGATTACCATATAATGGGGACCTACTGTAGAATGGGGATTACCGTATAATGGGGACCTACTGTAGAATGGGGATTACCATATAATGGGGACCTACTGTATAATGGGGACCTACTGTATAATGGAATCTACTGTATAATGGGAACCT
This sequence comes from Oncorhynchus nerka, assembly GCF_034236695.1. Classification (NCBI taxonomy): domain Eukaryota; kingdom Metazoa; phylum Chordata; class Actinopteri; order Salmoniformes; family Salmonidae; genus Oncorhynchus; species Oncorhynchus nerka. Next base: position 49,511,600 of record NC_088424.1, on the reverse strand, counting down.
ACTGTAGAATGGAATCTACTGTAGAATGGGGATCTACTGTAGAATGGGGACCTACTGTAGAATGGGGATTACCATATAATGGGGACCTACTGTAGAATGGGGATTACCGTATAATGGGGACCTACTGTAGAATGGGGATTACCATATAATGGGGACCTACTGTAGAATGGGGACCTACTGTAGAATGGGAATCTACTGTAGAATGGGGACCTACTGTAGAATGGGGATTATCGTATAATGGGGACCTACTGTAGAATGGGGATTACCGTATAATGGGGACCTACTGTATAATGGGGACCTACTGTAGAATGGAATGTACTGTAGAATGCGGACCTACTGTAGAATGGGGACCTACTGTAGAATGGAATTGTTTGCTGTTTGGGGTTTTAGGCTGGGTTTCTGTACAGCACTTTGAGATATCAGCTGATGTACGAAGGGCTATATAAATAAATTTGATTTGATTTGATTTGAATCTACTGTAGAATGGGGACCTACTGTAGAATGGGGACCTACTGTAGAATGGGGATTACTGTATAATGGGGACCTACTGTAGAATGGGAACCTACTGTAGAATGGGGACCTACTGTAGAATGGGAATCTACTGTAGAATGGGGACCTACTGTAGAATGGGGATTATCGTATAATGGGGACCTACTGTAGAATGGGGATTACCGTATAATGGGGACCTACTGTAGAATGGGGATTACCGTATAATGGGGACCTACTGTATAATGGGGACCTACTGTAGAATGGGGTCCTACTGTAGAATGGGGATTACTGTATAATGGGGACCTACTGTAGAATGGGGATTACTGTATAATGGGGACTACTGTAGATTGGAATGTACTGTAGAATGCGGACCTACTGTAGAATGGGGACCTACTGTAGAATAGGGACCTACTGTAGAATGGGGATTACTATATAATGGAGAACTATTGTAGAATGGGGATTACCGTATAATGGGGACCTACTGTATAATGGGGACCTACTGTAGAATGGGGTCCTACTGTAGAATGGGAACCTACTGTAGAATGGAATCTACTGTATAATGGGGACCTACTGTAGAATGGAATCTACTGTAGAATGGGGACCTACTGTATTATGGAATCTACTGTATAATGGGGATCTACTGTAGAATGGAATCTACTGTAGAATGGGGACCTACTGTAGAATGGGGATCTACTGTAGAATGGGGACCTACTGTAGAATGGGGACCTACTGTAGAATGGGGATTACTGTATAATGGGGACCTAATGTAGAATGGGAACCTACTGTAGAATGGGAATCTACTGTAGAATGGGGACCTACTGTAGAATGGGGATTACCGTATAATGGGGACCTACTGTAGAATGGGGATTACCGTATAATGGGGACCTACTGTAGAATGGGGATTACCGTATAATGGGGACCTACTGTAGAATGGGGTCCTACTGTAGAATGGGGTCCTACTGTAGAATGGGGACCTGCTGTAGATTGGGGACCTACTGTAGAATGGGGATTACTGTATAATGGGGACCTACTGTAGAATGGGGATTACTGTATAATGCGGACTACTGTAGATTGGAATGTACTGTAGCATGGGGACCTACTGTAGAATGGGGACCTACTGTAGAATGGGGATCTACTGTAGAATGGGGACCTACTGTAGAATGGGGACCTACTGTAGAATGGGGATTATCGTATAATGGGGACCTACTGTAGAATGGGGATTACCATATAATGGGGACCTACTGTAGAATGGGGACCTACTGTAGAATGGGAATCTACTGTAGAATGGGGACCTACTGTAGAATGGGGATTATCGTATAATGGGGACCTACTGTAGAATGGGGATTACCGTATAATGGGGACCTACTGTAGAATGGGGATTACCGTATAATGGGGACCTACTGTATAATGGGGACCTACTGTAGAATGGGGTCCTACTGTAGAATGGGGATTACTGTATAATGGGGACCTACTGTAGAATGGGGATTACTGTATAATGGGGACTACTGTAGATTGGAATGTACTGTAGAATGCGGACCTACTGTAGAATGGGGACCTACTGTAGAATGGAATTGTTTGCTGTTTGGGGTTTTAGGCTGGGTTTCTGTACAGCACTTTGAGATATCAGCTGATGTACGAAGGGCTATATAAATAAATTTGATTTGATTTGATTTGAATCTACTGTAGAATGGGGACCTACTGTAGAATGGGGACCTACTGTAGAATGGGGATTACTGTATAATGGGGACCTACTGTAGAATGGGAACCTACTGTAGAATGGGGACCTACTGTAGAATGGGAATCTACTGTAGAATGGGGACCTACTGTAGAATGGGGATTATCGTATAATGGGGACCTACTGTAGAATGGGGATTACCGTATAATGGGGACCTACTGTAGAATGGGGACCTACTGTAGAATGGGGATTACCGTATAATGGGGACCTACTGTATAATGGGGACCTACTGTAGAATGGGGTCCTACTGTATAATGGGGACCTACTGTAGAATGGGGATTACTGTATAATGGGGACTACTGTAGATTGGAATGTACTGTAGAATGCGGACCTACTGTAGAATGGGGACCTACTGTAGAATAGGGACCTACTGTAGAATGGAATCTACTGTAGAATGGGGATTACTATATAATGGAGAACTATTGTAGAATGGGGATTACCGTATAATGGGGACCTACTGTATAATGGGGACCTACTGTAGAATGGGGTCCTACTGTAGAATGGGAACCTACTGTAGAATGGAATCTACTGTATAATGGGGACCTACTGTAGAATGGAATCTACTGTAGAATGGGGACCTACTGTATTATGGAATCTACTGTATAATGGGGATCTACTGTAGAATGGAATCTACTGTAGAATGGGGACCTACTGTAGAATGGGGATCTACTGTAGAATGGGGACCTACTGTAGAATGGGGACCTACTGTAGAATGGGGATTACTGTATAATGGGGACCTAATGTAGAATGGGAACCTACTGTAGAATGGGGACCTACTGTAGAATGGGAATCTACTGTAGAATGGGGACCTACTGTAGAATGGGGATTACCGTATAATGGGGACCTACTGTAGAATGGGGATTACCGTATAATGGGGACCTACTGTAGAATGGGGATTACCGTATAATGGGGACCTACTGTAGAATGGGGTCCTACTGTAGAATGGGGTCCTACTGTAGAATGGGGACCTGCTGTAGATTGGGGACCTACTGTAGAATGGGGATTACTGTATAATGGGGACCTACTGTAGAATGGGGATTACTGTATAATGCGGACTACTGTAGATTGGAATGTACTGTAGCATGGGGACCTACTGTAGAATGGGGACCTACTGTAGAATGGGGATCTACTGTAGAATGGGGACCTACTGTAGAATGGGGACCTACTGTAGAATGGGGATTATTGTATAATGGGTACCTAATGTAGAATGGGGACCTACTGTAGAATGGGGACCTACTGTAGAATGGGGACCTACTGTAGAATGGGGATTACCGTATAATGGGGACCTACTGTAGAATGGGGATTACCGTATAATGGGGTCCTACTGTAGAATGGGGTCCTACTGTAGAATGGGGTCCTACTGTAGAATGGGGACCTGCTGTAGAATGGGGACCTACTGTAGAATGGGGATTACTGTATAATGGGGACCTACTGTAGAATGGGGATTACTGTATAATGCGGACTACTGTAGATTGGAATGTACTGTAGAATGGGGACCTACTGGAATAGGGACCTACTGTAGAATGGGGACCTACTGTAGAATGGGGACCTACTGTATAATGGAGAACTATTGTAGAATGGGGATTACCGTATAATGGGGACCTACTGTAGAATGGGGTCTTACTGTAGAATGGGGACCTACTGCAGAATGGGGACCTTACTGTAGAATGGGGATTACCATATAATGGGGACCTACTGTAGAACGGGGATTACCGTATAATGGGGACCTACTGTAGAATGGGGATTACCATATAATGGGGACCTACTGTATAATGGGGACCTACTGTAGAATGGGGATTACTGTAGAATTGGGACCTACTGTAGAATGGAACCTACTGTAGAATGGAACCTACTGTAGAATGGGGACCTACTGTAGAATGGGACCTACTGTAGAATGGTGACTACTGTAGAATGGGGACCTACTGTAGAATGGGGATTACTGTAGAATGGGACCTACTGTAGAATGGGGACTACTGTAAAATGGTGACTACTGTAGAATGGGGACGTACTGTAGAATGGGGACTATCGTAGAATGGGGATTACCATATAATGAAACCTATTGTAGAATGGGGATTACTGTAGAATGGGGACCTACTGTAGAATGGGGACTACCGTAGAATGGGGACCTACTGTAGAATGGGGACTACCGTAGAAGGTGGACTACTGTAGAATGGGACCTACTGTAGAATGGGGACTACTGTAGAATGGGACCTACTGTAGAATGGGACCTACTGTATAACGTGACCTACTGTATAACGTTACCTACTGTTGAAGGTGGACTACTGTAGAATGGAACCTACTGTAGAATGGGACCCAATCAAAGGATCAGAGAATGAATCTAGAGCTGAAAGCATAAGCTACAGCTAGCTAGCACTGCAGTGCATAACATGTGGTGAGTAGTTAACTCAACGAGAGAGAGAAACAATAGTTGAACAGTTTTGAACAAATGAATTTCTTTAAAAATGCAGGAGAAGCAAGAGAGAGAGAAGGAGAGAGATATTTCATGTTTTTCACTTTCACTTACTTAACTAGCGAATGTAGCTAGCTAGTTTAGCCTACTCAAACACCTGGCTCAAACAGAGAAGATGTAAGGACAGACGCTTGGAGACGAGAAGCAAGTACAGGGAGAGAACATTTAATAAAAAAACGGACAAGAAACAAACAAGGACTGCGTCTGGACAGGGGAAAACACAACAACAATAATGCTGACACGGAGAACAAACTGAGGAGCAGACAGATAGAGGGTAAATCAACAAAGTAATGGAGTCCAGGTGAGTCCAATATTGTGCAGATGCGCGTAATAATGGTCCGCCTGGCGTCCTCGAGCGCCAGAGAGGGGGAGCGGGAACAGGTGTGACAGAGGGATGCTATGTTAGCTAGCTGGCTATGGCTATTCAACACTGGAACTCTTCCAAGGCAAGGTAAGCTTTTGGTTTTATTCATTTATTGCCACCGGGACCCGCTGGTGCAACTGCTATACTGCATGCTAACTGTAAAAATCAAATCAAATCAAATCAAATTTTATTTGTCACATACACATGGTTAGCAGATGTTAATGCGAGTGTAGCGAAATGCTTGTGCTTCTAGTTCCGACAATGCAGTGATAACCAACAAGTAATCTAACTAACAATTCCAAAACTACTGTCTTATACTCAGTGTAAGGGGATAAGGAATATGTACATAAGGATATATGAATGAGTGATGGTACAGAGCAGCATACAGTAGATGGTATCGAGTACAGTATATACATATGAGATGAGTATGTAGACAAAGTAAACAAAGTGGCATAGTTAAAGTGGCTAGTGACATAAGAATGCAGTCGATGATCTAGAGTACAGTATATACGTATGCATATGAGATGAATAATGTAGGGTAAGTAACATTATATAAGGTAGCATTGTTTAAAGTGGCTAGTGATATATTTACATCATTTCCCATCAATTCCCATTATTAAAGTGGCTGGAGTTGGGTCAGTGTCAATGACAGTGTGTTGGCAGCAGCCACTCAATGTTAGTGGTGGCTGTTTAACAGTCTGATGGCCTTGAGATAGAAGCTGTTTTTCAGTCTCTCGGTCCCAGCTTTGATGCACCTGTACTGACCTCGCCTTCTGGATGATAGCGGGGTGAACAGGCAGTGGTTCGGGTGGTTGATGTCCTTGATGATCTTTATGGCCTTCCTGTAACATCGGGTGGTGTAGGTGTCCTGGAGGGCAGGTAGTTTGCCCCCGGTGATGCGTTGTGCAGACCTCACTACCCTCTGGAGAGCCTTACGGTTGAGGGCGGAGCAGTTGCCGTACCAGGCGGTGATACAGCCCGCCAGGATGCTCTCGATTGTGCATCTGTAGAAGTTTGTGAGTGCTTTTGGTGACAAGCCGAATTTCTTCAGCCTCCTGAGGTTGAAGAGGCGCTGCTGCGCCTTCTTCACGACGCTGTCAGTGTGAGTGGACCAATTCAGTTTGTCTGTGATGTGTATGCCGAGGAACTTAAAACTTGCTACCCTCTCCACTACTGTTCCATCGATGTGGATAGGGGGTGTTCCCTCTGCTGTTTCCTGAAGTCCACAATCATCTCCTTAGTTTTGTTGACGTTGAGTGTGAGGTTATTTTCCTGACACCACACTCCGAGGGCCCTCACCTCCTCCCTGTAGGCCGTCTCGTCGTTGTTGGTAATCAAGCCTACCACTGTTGTGTCGTCCGCAAACTTGATGATTGAGTTGGAGGCGTGCGTGGCCACGCAGTCGTGGGTGAACAGGGAGTACAGGAGAGGGCTCAGAACGCACCCTTGTGGGGCCCCCGTGTTGAGGATCAGCGGGGAGGAGATGTTGTTGCCTACCCTCACCACCTGGGGGCAGCCCGTCAGGAAGTCCAGTACCCAGTTGCACAGGGCGGGGTCGAGACCCAGGGTCTCGAGCTTGATGACGAGCTTGGAGGGTACTATGGTGTTGAATGCCGAGCTGTAGTCGATGAACAGCATTCTCACATAGGTATTCCTCTTGTCCAGGTGGGTTAGGGCAGTGTGCAGTGTGGTTGAGATTGCATCGTCTGTGGACCTATTTGGGCGGTAAGCAAATTGGAGTGGGTCTAGGGTGTCAGGTAGGGTGGAGGTGATATGGTCCTTGACTAGTCTCTCAAAGCACTTCATGATGACGGAAGTGAGTGCTACGGGGCGGTAGTCGTTTAGCTCAGTTACCTTAGCTTTCTTGGGAACAGGAACAATGGTGGCCCTCTTGAAGCATGTGGGAACAGCAGACTGGTATAGGGATTGATTGAATATGTCCGTAAACACACCGGCCAGCTGGTCTGCGCATGCTCTGAGGGCGCGGCTGGGGATGCCGTCTGGGCCTGCAGCCTTGCGAGGGTTAACACGTTTAAATGTCTTACTCACCTCGGCTGCAGTGAAGGAGAGACCACATGTTTTCGTTGCAGGCCGTGTCAGTGGCACTGTATTGTCCTCAAAGCGGGCAAAAAAGTTATTTAGTCTGCCTGGGAGCAAGACATCCTGGTCCGTGACTGGGCTGGGTTTCTTCTTGTAGTCCGTGATTGACTGTAGACCCTGCCACATGCCTCTTGTGTCTGAGCCGTTGAATTGAGATTCTACTTTGTCTCTGTACTGACGCTTAGCTTGTTTAATAGCCTTGCGGAGGGAATAGCTGCACTGTTTGTATTCGGTCATGTTGCCAGACACCTTGCCCTGATTAAAAGCAGTGGTTCGCGCTTTCAGTTTCACACGAATGCTGCCATCAATCCACGGTTTCTGATTAGGGAATGTTTTTATCGTTGCTATGGGAACGACATCTTCAACGCACGTTCTAATGAACTCGCACACCGAATCAGCGTATTCGTCAATATTTCCATCTGACGCAATACGAAACATGTCCCAGTCCACGTGATGGAAGCAGTCTTGGAGTGTGGAGTCAGCTTGGTCTGACCAGCGTTGGACAGACCTCAGCGTGGGAGCCTCTTGTTTTAGTTTCTGCCTGTAGGCAGGGATCAGCAAAATGGAGTCGTGGTCAGCTTTTCCGAAAGGGGGGCGGGGCAGGGCCTTATATGCGTCGCGGAAGTTAGAGTAACAATGATCCAAGGTTTTACCACCCCTGGTTGCGCAATCGATATGCTGGTAAAATTTAGGGAGTCTTGTTTTCAGATTAGCTTTGTTAAAATCCCCAGCTACAATGAATGCAGCCTCCGGATAAATGGTTTCCAGTTTGCAAAGAGTTAAATAAAGTTCGTTCAGAGCCATCGATGTGTCTGCTTGGGGGGGAATATATACGGCTGTGATTATAATCGAGGAGAATTCTCTTGGAAGATAATGCGGTCTACATTTGATTGTGAGGAATTCTAAATCAGGTGAACAGAAGGATTTGAGTTCCTGTATGTTTCCTTCATCACACCATGTCTCGTTAGTCATGAGGCATACGCCCCCCCCACTCTTCTTACCAGAAAGATGTTTGTTTCTGTCGGCGCGATGCGTGGAGAAACCCGTTGGCTGCACCGCCTCGGATAGCGTCTTCCCAGTAAGCCATGTTTCTGTGAAGCAGAGAACGTTGCAGTCTCTGATGTCCCTCTGGAATGCTACCCTTGCTCGGATTTCGTCAACCTTGTTGTCAAGAGACTGGACATTGGCAAGAAGAATGCTGGGGAGTGGTGCGCGATGTGCCCTTTTTCGGAGTCTGACCAGAACACCGCCTCGTTTCCCTCTTTTTCGGAGTCGTTTCCTTGGGTCGCTGCATGCGATCCATTCCGTTGTCCTGTTTGTAAGGCAGAACACCGGATCCGCGTCGCGGAAAACATATTCTTGGTCGTACTGATGGTGAGTTGGCGCTGATGTACTGCATGATTGTAGCAGGTTTACAAACGCGTTAGTTATAATAGCTATGTTGACTTGACATTTACTAATATGGTGAAAATGATGTAGGCTGTGTGTAGCAGTTAGCGGTTATGATATGAAGGTTTGGCTTGGAAAAGTTTTTTCGCCTGGTCACAAGTCCACAAGCGAAGGGAAAAGGTGAGAGGAGGAGAGGGCGTAGATACGAGAAGGAATTATCCAACGATCAAAGGGATCATGCTGTTTGTATGTGGCTGCTATGAAAGGGAACTGTTTTTTGCATGCAATCAGGGGTGTATTCATTCCACAGATTCTGTTGAAAAACGTTTCTTAAAACTTCTTATGGCTGGGAGGCGCTGTTTCCACGTTCGGATGAAAAGCGTGCCCAGAGTAAACTGCCTGCTACTCAGGCCCAGAAGGTAAGATATGCATATTATTAGTACATTTGGATAGAAAACACTCTGAAGTTTCTAAAACTGTTTGAATGATGTCTGTCAGTATCACAGAACTCATATGGCAGGCGAAAACCTGAGAAAAATCCAACCAGGAAGTGGGAAATCTGAGGTTTGTAGTTTTTCAAGTGATTGCCTATCCAATATACAGTGTAAATTTGGTCCGATTGTACTTCCTACGGCTTCCACTAGATGTCAACAGTCTTTAGAACGTTGTTTCAGGCTTCTACTATGAAGAGGGAGAGAATAAGAACTGTTTCAACCAGTGATCTGGCTGAAAGCCTTTAGTTTAGTTACACGAGCACGAGCTCCGTTCCTTTTCACTTTCTAAAGACAAAGGAATTGTCCGGTTGAAACATTATTGAAGATTTGTGATAAAAACATCCTAAAGATTGATTCTATACATTGTTTGACATGTTTCTACGAACTGTAATATAACTTTTTTTTAAACTTTTCGTCTGGACCTAGTGCTCGCACGTTGTGCATTTGGATTACTGGACTAAACGCGCAAACGAAAAGGAGGTATTTGGACATAAATTATGGACTTTATCGAACAAAACAAACATTTATTGTGGAACTGGGATTCCTGGGAGTGCATTCCGATGAAAGATCATCAAAGGTAAGTGAATATTTATAATGCTATTTCTGACTTTTGTTGACTCCACAACATGGCGGGTATCTGTATGGTGCCTGAGCGCTGTACTCAGATTATCGCATGGTGTACTTTTGCCGTAAAGGTTTTTTGAAATCTGACACAGCGGTTGCATTAACGTCTTACGGCTGAAATCCCGTTAACGGGATCGATTTTACATAAGCCAGTGAATGTGCAGGGCCCCAAATTCAAAAAGTAATCTCATAATGAAAATTCCTCAAACATGCAAGTATTATACACCATTTTAAAGATAAACTTGTTGTTAATCCACACCGATTTCAAATAAACTTTACGACGAAAGCATACCATGTGATTATGTTAGGTCAGCTCCTAGTCACAAAAAAAACTGCAATTTTCGAGCCAAAGAGAGGAGTCACAAAAAAGCAGAAATAGAGAGAAAAGTAATCATTAACCTTTGATGATCTTCATCAAATGGCACTCATAGGACTTCATGCTACACAATACATGTATGTTTTGTCCGATAAAGTTCATATTTATATCCAAAAATTAATTAATTTCTGTGTTCTATTCATGTCCTGTTCTAATAACCCGTTATATCCAAAAATCTCAGTTTACATTGGCGCGTTACGTTCAGTAATGTTTTGCCTCCAAAACATCCGGTGATTTTGCATCAATTTACAGGAATACTCATCATAAACGTTGATAAACGATACAGGTGTATAGAATGAATACTTCTCCTTAAACGGAAGGAAACGGAACGAAACTGGGATAAACATACCTGAATTTGTCCAATAAAAACTCTTGTTTGCAACTGTTGGACTAATGATTACACCCTAGATCAGCTAGATGCAGGCAAGATTGTGCAAGGTGGTATTGAATGTGTCAATGTCTGTCACCTTGGTGACTCAAATTTCTCTCAACCATTCTCGTTGGTTAGGTTGTAGCAACCTAACGATGGGTATAGAGGAAAATGTGAGTATCATATAGTAGCCTAAACCTATCGCTGTTACATTGAACTGGGTGAATGGAATATGAATGACAGTCATCCAACATGCTGTAATAGAAGTAAGGCCATGCTCCTAAAAAACACAATCGTCCTCCCTCATCTTAAACGGCACCAACCACCATGGACTTATACTGTATGTACATACGCTGTATATAGGTTACCTAACTTCACTGAATTCACTCGATCAGTTTGCACAATACAGACCAATGTTTTTTTCTTATTCTGTCTTCGAGTTAGCATTATATCATCCCCTTTTCAATGAAACAAACCAACAACAACTAAAAACATCTTATTTTGCAAGATTGAGTCTGTGATGATTTTGTTGTAGGCAGAGTCAGAGAGCAACGGAGTAGAATTCTATTGGCGGGCCAGTGGGCGGGGGGTAGCCACGAGTCTTTCAATCATCTGCAAGTGAATTGCGCTTTTCAGATGACTTCAGATCAGAGTGTGAACATTTGTTGATATTCTTTGTAGTTAGTGAGTTATTATCCCAGTTATAGATAAGTGTAGGTCAGAAATGGGGAGTTATTGCTTCCTACAAGAGCACAAAACGTGTAAGGTAAACAGCTTATGTTAATTTAATAAAAGGGGCAGTGTTGTATTTTGAGACAGGCTTGAACATGTAAATAAGTCAACATTGTCTAATTCTCTGTTAATTCATTTTATTTTTGTAAAGTGGTTTCATGCATCATTTATTGCATCAAACACTTTCACACCAAGGGGGGACACATTCACACCAAGGGGGACACTTTCACACCAAGGGGGGACCACATTCACACCAAGGGGGGAACACTTTCACACCAAGGGGGACACTTTCACACCAAGGGGGAACACATTCACACCAAGGGGGACACTTTCACACCAGGGGGCAGGGGCACTTTCACACCAAGGGGGACACTTTCACACCAAGGGGGACCACTTTCACACCAAGGGGGACCACTTTCACACCAAGGGGGACACTTTTACACCAAGGGGGAACACTTTCACACCAAGCGGGGACACTTTCACACCAAGGGGGACACTTTCACACCAAGGGGGAACACTTTCACACCAAGGGGGACACTTTCACACCAAGGGGGAACACATTCACACCAAGGGGGACACTTTCACACCAGGGGGGCAGGGGCACTTTCACACCAAGGGGGACACTTTCACACCAAGGGGGACCACTTTCACACCAAGGGGGACCACTTTCACACCAAGGGGGACACTTTCACACCAAGGGGGAACACTTTCACACCAAGGGGGACACTTTCACACCAAGGGGGACACTTTCACACCAAGGGGGACACTTTCACACCAAGGAGGAACACTTTCACACCAAGGGGGAACACATTCACACCAAGGGGGAACACTTTCACACCAAGGAGGAACACATTCACACCAAGGGGGGAACACTTTCACACCAAGGGGGAACACATTCACACCAAGGGGGACACTTTCACACCAGGGGGCAGGGGCACTTTCACACCAAGGGGGACACTTTCACACCAAGGGGACACTTTCACACCAAGGGGGAACACATTCACACCAAGGGGGACACTTTCACACCAAGGGGGACACTTTCACACCAAGGAGGAACACTTTCACACCAAGGGGGGCACTTTCACACCAAGGGGGAACACTTTCACACCAAGGGGAACACATTCACACCAAGGGGGAACACATTCACACCAGGGGGGCAGGGGCACTTTCACACCAAGGGGGACACTTTCACACCAAGGGGGGAACACTTTCACACCAAGGGGGGACACTTTCACACCAAGGAGGAACACTTTCACACCAAGGGGGGAACACTTTCACACCAAGGGGGGACGCTTTCACACCAAGGGGGGACACTTTCACACCAAGGAGGAACACTTTCACACCAAGGGGGGGGGGGCACTTTCACACCAAGGGGTGAACACTTTCACACCAAGGGGGATCACTTTCACATCAAGATTTCTGTCTCTTTCATGTAGAAGTCCATAACCCTTCCTTCATTAGTCCTATATCTAAAGCCATTGCTATCCGAGGCCGAGTGGCAGGCTATTTCCTCTAGGCTTTTTTCTCCTCCTCCTCTACCAATCATTTCCCATTGGTTTCTATCTAAATCAAAGAGAACCACAGAGCTCCTAGCAGAGATCCAAACCTCAGTGAACATTTCCAATTGGCCCACGTAGTTTGGCCCAGCACCACCATTGAGCTAACACAACTGGGACCCCTGCCTGGCTGGGCTGGAGCTGGAGGACTCCACATCTGTTGTGAACGTTGGCTTTGAGAACTCCCCCTCCGACATCATCATATATTTAAGACGACGTCGGTTTATATTCTAACCAAATGGATAATGAAGTAGCTTGGATTGGACCCTACCTGGTGACGTGGAGAGGATCTGTGTCTGCTCCTCGTACTCTCGCTACTGGTGTCCCCCAAGGCTCGGTTCTAGGCCCTCTCCTCTCTCTACACCAAGTCACTCAGCTCCGTCATATCCTCACATGGTCTCTCCTATCACTGCTATGAGGATGGACCTCTCCTCTCCTCTCTATAGACCAAGTCACTCAGCTCTGTCATATCCTCACATGGCCTCTCCTATCACTGCTATGAGGATGGACCTCTCCTCTCCTCTCTATAGACCAAGTCACTCAGCTCTGTCATATCCTCACATGGTCTCTCCTATCACTGCTATGAGGATGGACCTCTCCTCTCCTCTCTATAGACCAAGTCACTGAGCTCTGTCATATCCTCACATGGTCTCTCCTATCACTGCTATGAGGATGGACCTCTCCTCTATAGACCAAGTCACCCAGCTCTGTCATATCCTCACATAGTCTCTCATATCACTGCTATGAGGATGGACCTCTACTCTCTATAGACCAAGTCACTCAGCTCTGTCATATCCTCACATAGTCTCTCCTATCACTGCTATGAGGATGGACCTCTCCTCTCCTCTCCTCTCCTCTCCTCTCCTCTCCTCTCTATAGACCAAGTCACTCAGCTCCGTCATATCCTCACATAGTCTCTCCTATCACTGCTATGAGGATGGACCTCTACTCTCTATAGACCAAGTCACTCAGCTCTGTCATATCCTCACATAGTCTCTCCTATCACTGCTATGAGGATGGACCTCTCCTCTCCTCTCCTCTCCTCTCCTCTCCTCTCCTCTCCTCTCCTCTCCTCTCTATAGACCAAGTCACTCAGCTCCGTCATATCCTCACATAGTCTCTCCTATCACTGCTATGAGGATGGACCTCTCCTCTATAGACCAAGTCACCCAGCTCTGTCATATCCTCACATAGTCTCTCATATCACTGCTATGAGGATGGACCTCTACTCTCTATAGACCAAGTCACTCAGCTCTGTCATATCCTCACATGGTCTCTCCTATCACTGCTATGAGGATGGACCTCTCCTCTCCTCTCTATAGACACTCAGCTCCGTCATATCCTCACATGGTCTCTCCTATCACTGCTATGAGGATGGACCTCTCCTCTCCTCTCTATAGACCAAGTCACTCAGCTCTGTCATATCCTCACATGGTCGCTCCTATCACTGCTATGAGGATGGACCTCTCCTCTACTCTCTATAGACACTCAGCTCCGTCATATCCTCACATGGTCTCTCCTATCATTACTATGAGGATGGACCTCTCCTCTTCTCTCTAGACCAAGTCACTCAGCTCTGTCATATCCTCACATGGTCTCTCCTATCACTGCTATGAGGATGGACCTCTCCTCTTCTCTCTATAGGTCAAGTCACTCAGCTCTGTCATATCCTCACATGGTCTCTCGTATCACTGCTATGAGGATGACACTCAGCTACTCCCCCCCCCCCTTCTGACACCCAGGTGGCGACACGCACCTCTGCCTGCCCGGCAGATATCTCAACTTGGATGTCGGCCCACCACCTCAAGCTCAACCTGGACAAGATGGAGCTGCTCTTCCTCCCGGGGAAGGCCTGCCGCTTAAAGACCACCGAGATCACGGTTGACAACTCCACAGTGTCGCCCTCCCAGAGTGCAAAGAACCTTGGCGTGACCCTGGACAACACCCTGTCGTTCTCTGCAAACACCAAGGCAGTGACTGCTCCCTACCTCAAACAGGAAGTGGCGCAGGTTCTAATCCAGGCACTTGTCATCTCCCGTCTGGACTACTACAACTCTCTGTTGGCTGGGCTCCGCGCTTCTGCCATCAAACCCCTTCAACTAATCCAGAACACTGCAACCCGCCTGGTGTTCAAACATTCTCATGTCACCCCGCTCCTCCTCACACTACACAGGCTCCTAGTCGAAGCTCACGTCCACATCAAGACCTTGGTTCTTACCTATGGAGCAGCAAGAAGAACTGCCCCTCTCTACCTTCAGGCTATGATCAAACCCTACACCCACCTCAGCTAGACTAAAGACACCTGCCAGACAGTATCTTAAATAATCCTCCTCACCTCGACACCCCCCCCCCCATCAAGTAGCCAAAGTAGACAGTCTGGTTTTACAGTCTACACTGATCCAGTCTGACAGCCTGGTGTTACAGCCTACACTGATCCAGTCTGACAGCCTGGTTTTACAGTCTACACTGATCCAGTCTGACAGCCTGGTTTTACAGTCTACACTGATCCAGTCTGACAGCCTGGTTTTACAGCCTGACAGCCTGGTTTTACAGTCTACACTGATCCAGTCTGACAGCCTGGTTTTACAGCCTGACAGCCTGGTTTTACAGTCTACACTGATCCAGTCTGACAGCCTGGTTTTACAGTCTACACTGATCCAGTCTGACAGCCTGGTTTTACAGTCTACACTGATCCAGTCTGACAGCCTGGTTTTACAGTCTACACTGATCCAGTCTGACAGCCTGGTTTTGCCGCCTACACTGATCCAGTCTGACAGTCTGGTTTTACAGTCTACACTGATCCAGTCTGACAGACTGGTTTCACAGCCTACACTGATCCAGTCTGACAGTCTGGTTTCACAGCTGTAGGGAAAGAGTACAATAACGCCCCAGTTAATTGAATGTTAGTTTCTTGCATCTTGCAGCTCATTTGAAGTCCTGGCCAAGTCTTTGGCTTCATTGTCTGTACTGTCATAACCAGCAGATGGAACTGGTCAGTTCTATTCCAGTAATCTAGTGTGTGTAGTCGTGTAATGGTGTGTGTGTGTGTGTGTGTGTGTGTAGTCGTGTAATGGTGTGTGTGTGTGTGTGTGTGCAGTGGTGTGTGTGTGTGTGCGTAGTGGTGTGTGTGTGTGTAGTGGTGTGTGTGTGTGCGTAGTGGTGTGTGTGTGTGTAATGGTATGTGTGTGTGTGCAGTGGTGTGTGTGTGTGGTGGTGTGTGTGTGTGGTGGTGTGTGTGTGTGTGTGTGTAGTGGTGTGTGTGTGTGGTGGTGTGTGTGTGTGTGTGTGTGTGTGTAGTGGTGGTGACCTAGAACCCCCAGTTCCACTGCTTGTTGTCATTGTTCCCCTCTAATCGGGGACTGCCTTAGACCTGGGACAACAGGTAGGTGTAGATAACTATCAGATAGAACAGAAAACCAGCCCACTGGTCTATAACGTCTAGTAATTACAGTAGTGGGAAACCGGATGTATCAACTGCACACTATTATATTCCTAAAGCGTATTTCACTATTTAACTCCAATTAAAAGGACTATTCAATTTTTTTTAAATGATAAATTATAGTTACTTCAAAAGCATGATTAGACAAGGAACCACATGAATAGTATTTCAGTAAACATATATATTCAACGTCTTACCGAAAAGTGTCATAAGTAGTAATACTATGGAAGGCTCCATTCCTTCAGACTTCAGACAGCGATGAGTTTTTTTTGTTTCTCTGAAGATTTGTTATTCCTTTATCTGCGGCGCGTCTTTAGTCAAATCCGTGACGGATTTCTATCACCATAGTTTCGGCTCAGTGATAGCCGTCCAAACATCAGACGAAATAGCGGTGTGTGTGGAAGATATCGATTTAAATGTATTCAAACTCAATTTTCGTCACCGCAAAGAATAATTGAATTACTTAGTATGCTTCAAAGCAGCGAACGACGTTTCCTCTCGAGCCAATCCGAAGTTGAAGTGCGTCTTGTCTTCTATTCCAACAGAAGAAATGTCGGCTTCAGAAATTGCCTTTCTGTGTCTCTCCAAAACGACATAGAACATCCCGCGAATGAATAAAATAGCGTATTGATGAGCATGCTCTTTCCTGTACTACACAAGAATCCTACCCGTATTCTGTCAGAGTTTAATTCATTATGATCTGAACCCCGTGTGCCCTCGAATAGAGAGCGGGAGTAAACTCCACTCCTCCTTCCGGATGAGTTTGTATTGGGGGGGGCGTGGAGGGTGTAGCCTGGTCACTGAGGTACTGTAAACTCCCCACCTCCATCCGATGAGTTTGTATTGGGGGGGCGTGGAGGGTGTAGCCATGTAGCCTGGTCACTAAGGTACTGTAAATACTGTCTGAATGAGCCTAGTCTACATTCTCACATTAGATGCAAAACTGAGATTTAAAAAAAATGATTTTAAAGCACATACAACTGAAAAATAAGTATATTTAAAAAATAAATGGACTCTGTGTTTTTTAAATTATTGTTGTTACGAAGAAAAGACAAAGGATAGTTAGACGTGTTCGAAATTGAGTTGAATCCAAGAGTTGAATCCAACAAGAGTTGAATCCAAGAGTTGAATCCAACAAGAGTTGAATCCAACAAGAGTTGAATCCAACAAGAGTTGAATCCAAGAGTTGAATCCAAGAGTTGAATCCAAGAGTTGAATCCAAGAGTTGAATCCAAGAGTTGAATCCAAGAGTTGAATCCAAGAGTTGAATCCAAGAGTTGAATCCAAGAGTTGAATCCAAGAGTTGAATCCAAGAGTTGAATCCAAGAGTTGCCAAACTAGCCGACATAATAACAATATTTTAGTAATGTTATGTTTATTAATGTTTATTCATTTGTTAATAATTATATTCATTATTCGTTTATTGTGATGTTTATTTCCTCTGTTTTAGAGGGTATTGATGTATTATTCTCTATATTTGACATTTCCAAATCATTGCCTCCTCCTCTAGTCTGTACTTGTGTCTGGAGGGGAGAGTTGTGAGACAAAGTGATTTTCTGTTCAACACCCACATAACACACACACAACAACACGCACGCACGCACGCACGCACGCACGCACGCACACACACACACATACATACATACACACATACATACACACACACACACACACACATACAGACATACAGACACACATACACACACGCACACACATACATACACACACACACACACACACACATACAGACATACAGACACACCCACCCACACCAGCGTTATATTAATCTAGTTAAGATGTGATCTGTGAACAGGGGGTGATCTGTGAACAGGGGGTGATCTGTGAACAGGGGGGTGATCTGTGAACAGGGGGGTGATCTGTGAACAGGGGGTGATCTGTGAACAGGGGGGTGATCTGTGAACAGGGGGGTGATCTGTGAACAGGAGGGGTGGTGATCTGTGAACAGGGGGTGATCTGTGAACAGGGGGGTGATCTGTGAACAGGGGGGTGGTGATCTGTGAACAGGGGGTGGATCTGTGAACAGGGGGTGATCTGTGAACAGGGGGTGATCTGTGAACAGGGGGGTGATCTGTGAACAGGGGGGTGATCTGTGAACAGGGGGTGATCTGTGAACAGGAGGGGTGGATCTGTGAACAGGGGGGTGATCTGTGAACAGGGGGGTGGTGATCTGTGAACAGGGGGTGGATCTGTGAACAGGGGGTGATCTGTGAACAGGGGGTGATCTGTGAACAGGGGGGTGATCTGTGAACAGGGGGTGATCTGTGAACAGGGGGTGATCTGTGAACAGGGGGTGATCTGTGAACAGGGGGTGATCTGTGAACAGGGGGTGATCTGTGAACAGGGGGGATCTGTGAACAGGGGGGATCTGTGAACAGGGGGTGATCTGTGAACAGGGGCATGTGATCTGTGAACAGGGGCATGTGATCTGTGAACAGGGGGTGATCTGTGAACAGGGGGTGGATCTGTGAACAGGGGGGGGTGATCTGTGAACAGGGGGGTGGTGATCTGTGAACAGGGGGGTGATCTGTGAACAGGGGGTGGATCTGTGAACAGGGGGGTGATCTGTGAACAGGGGGATGGTGATCTGTGAACAGGGGGGCATGTGATCTGTGAACAGGGGGTGGATCTGTGAACAGGGGGTGATCTGTGAACAGGGGGTGATCTGTGAACAGGGGGTGATCTGTGAACAGGGGGGTGATCTGTGAACAGGGGGGTGATCTGTGAACAGGGGGTGATCTGTGAACAGGGGGATGATCTGTGAACAGGGGGGTGATCTGTGAACAGGGGGTGATCTGTGAACAGGGGGTGATCTGTGAACAGGGGGGTGATCTGTGAACAGGGGGTGATCTGTGAACAGGGGGGTGGATCTGTGAACAGGGGCATGTGATCTGTGAACAGGGGGAGGGTGGATCTGTGAACAGGGGGTGATCTGTGAACAGGGGGTGATCTGTGAACAGGGGGTGATCTGTGAACAGGGAGGGGGATGATCTGTGAACAGGGGGGTGATCTGTGAACAGGGGGGTGATCTGTGAACGGGGGGTGATCTGTGAACAGGGGGGGTGGTCTGTGAACAGGGGCATGTGATCTGTGAACAGGGGGTGATCTGTGAACAGGGGGGTGATCTGTGAACAGGGGGTGATCTGTGAACAGGGGGTGATCTGTGAACAGGGGGGAAACAGGGGGTGATCTGTGAACAGGGAGGGGGTTGATCTGTGAACAGGGGCATGTGATAGGGGGTGATCTGTGAACAGGGGGGTGATCTGTGAACAGGGGGTGATCTGTGAACAGGGGGTGATCTGTGAACATGGGGGGGGATCTGTACACAGGGGGTGATCTGTGAACAGGGGGTGATCTGTGAACAGGGGGGATGATCTGTGAACAGAGGGGGTGATCTGTGAACAGGGGGTGATCTGTGAACAGGGGGTGATCTGTGAACAGGGGGTGATCTGTGAACAGGGGGTGATCTGTGAACAGGGGGGTGATCTGTGAACAGGGGGGTGATCTGTGAACAGGGGCATGTGATCTGTGAACAGGGGGGTGATCTGTGAACAGGGGGGTGATCTGTGACCATGGGGGTGATCTGTGAACAGGGGGTGATCTGTGAACAGGGGGGTGATCTGTGAACAGGGGGGGTGATCTGGAACAGGGGGGTGATCTGTGAACAGGGGCATGTGATCTGTGAACAGGGGGGTGATCTGTGAACAGGGGGTGATCTGTGACCATGGGGGGTGATCTGTGAACAGGGGGTGATCTGTGAACAGGGGGGTGATCTGTGAACAGGGGGGTGATCTGTGAACAGGGGGGTGATCTGTGAACAGGGGGAGGGTGATCTGTGAACAGGGGGGTGATCTGTGAACAGGGGGGTGATCTGTGAACATGGGGGGTGATCTGTGAACAGGGGGTGATCTGTGAACAGGGGGTGATCTGTGAACATGGGGGGTGATCTGTGAACAGGGGGTGATCTGTGAACGGGGGGTGATCTGTGAACAGGGGGTGATCTGTGAACAGGGGGTGATCTGTGAACGGGGGTGATCTGTGAACAGGGGGGTGATCTGTGAACAGGGGGTGATCTGTGAACAGGGGGTGATCTGTGAACAGGGGGGTGATCTGTGAACAGGGGGTGATCTGTGAACATGGGGGGTGATCTGTGAACAGGGGGGTGATCTGTGAACAGGGGGTGATCTGTGAACAGGGGGTGATCTGTGAACAGGGGGGTGATCTGTGAACAGGGGGGTGATCTGTGAACAGGGGGAGGGTGATCTGTGAACAGGGGGGTGATCTGTGAACAGGGGGGGGGTGATCTGTGAACAGGGGGGATGTGATCTGTGATGCTGGGCAGTTTTACTGTGTGTTTACAGGCTTTTGTTCCAGCCAAGTTGTTTTCCAAGACAGTGAGGTACAGTTGAAACCGGTGACCATTGAAAACCAGTGCTCCCAAAACTCATTGCAGCACGAATAACTTCGATTTCGTCATTTAATAATTTAGGGACTTGTGATTTGCCTTGGATCTGTGCACACATGTGTGATGATGAAATATAGCTCTCCCCGAGTGTTTAAACATTACATAGTGATTATGCCATATTTTACAGATGAATAATGGCATTGTGTCCCTCCCATGCATGTCAGTGGAGTTGGGGTGTGTTGGGGACATTTCACAGTTGTTTTTCTTCCAGTTCTTCATTACAGACTTTTTCAGAATAATTGAATGCATGTGCTGTTTTGTGTTTGTGATTCTTTTCATGGGGAATACTAGATCAGCGCTGTCTAATCATAGGTCCTACTAGATCAGCGCTGTCTAATCATAGGTCCTACTAGATCAGCGCTGTCCAATCATAGGTCCTACTAGATCAGCGCTGTCCAATCATAGGTCCTACTAGATCAGCGCTGTCTAATCATAGGTCCTACTAGATCAGCGCTGTCTAATCATAGGTCCTACTAGATCAGCGCTGTCTAATCATAGGTCCTATTGGACCAGGGCTGTCTAATCATCGGTCCTATTGGACCAGGGCTGACCAATCATAGGTCCTACTAGATCAGCGCTGTCCAATCATAGGTCCTACTAGATCAGCGCTGTCCAATCATAGGTCCTACTAGATCAGCGCTGTCTAATCATAGGTCCTACTAGATCAGCGCTGTCTAATCATAGGTCCTACTAGATCAGCGCTGTCTAATCATAGGTCCTATTGGACCAGGGCTGTCTAATCATCGGTCCTATTGGACCAGGGCTGTCCAATCATAGGTCCTACTAGATCAGCGCTGTCTAATCATAGGTCCTACTAGATCAGCGCTGTCTAATCATAGGTCCTACTGGACCAGGGCTGTCCAATCATAGGTCCTACTAGATCAGCGCTGTCTAATCATAGGTCCTACTAGATCAGCGCTGTCCAATCATAGGTCCTACTAGACCAGGGCTGTCCAATCATAGGTCCTACTAGATCAGCGCTGTCCAATCATAGGTCCTACTAGACCAGGGCTGTCCAATCATAGGTCCTACTAGATCAGCGCTGTCTAATCATCGGTCCTATTGGACCAGGGCTGTCCAATCATAGGTCCTACTAGACCAGCGCTGTCTAATCATCGGTCCTATTGGACCAGGGCTGTCCAATCATCGGTCCTATTGGACCAGGGCTGTCCAATCATAGGTCCTACTAGATCAGCGCTGTCTAATCATCGGTCCTATTGGACCAGGGCTGTCCAATCATCGGTCCTATTGGACCAGGGCTGTCCAATCATAGGTCCTACTAGAAGCGCTGTCAATCATCGGTCCTATTGGACCAGGGCTGTCCAATCATAGGTCCTACTAGACAGCAATCATCGGTCCTATTGGACCAGGGCTGTCCAATCATAGGTCCTATTGGACCAGGGCTGACCAATCATAGGTCCTACTAGATCAGCGCTGTCTAATCATCGGTCCTATTGGACCAGGGCTGTCCAATCATAGGTCCTACTAGATCAGCGCTGTCTAATCATCGGTCCTATTGGACCAGGGCTGTCCAATCATAGGTCCTACTAGATCAGCGCTGTCTAATCATAGGTCCTACTGGACCAGGGCTGACCAATCATAGGTCCTATTGGACCAGGGCTGACCAATCATAGGTCCTACTAGACCAGGGCTGTCCAATCATAGGTCCTACTAGACCAGGGCTGTCCAATCATGGGTCCTACTAGACCAGGGCTGTCCAATCATAGGTCCTACTAGACCAGGGCTGTCCAATCATAGGTCCTACTAGACCAGGGCTGTCCAATCATGGGTCCTACTAGATCAGGGCTGTCCAATCATAGGTCCTACTAGACCAGGGCTGTCCAATCATAGGCCCTACTAGACCAGGGATGACCAATCATAGGTCCTATTGGACCAGGGCTGACCAATCATAGGTCCTACTAGACCAGGGCTGTCCAATCATAGGTCCTACTAGACCAGGGCTGTCCAATCATGGGTCCTACTAGACCAGGGCTGTCCAATCATAGGTCCTACTAGACCAGGGCTGTCCAATCATAGGTCCTACTAGACCAGGGCTGTCCAATCATAGGTCCTACTAGACCAGGGCTGTCCAATCATAGGTCCTATTGGACCAGGGCTGTCTAATCATAGGTCCTATTGGACCAGGGCTGTCTAATCATAGGTCCTATTGGACCAGGGCTGTCTAATCATAGGTCCTATTGGACCAGGGCTGTCCAATCATAGGTCCTATTGGACCAGGGCTGTCTAATCATAGGTCCTACTGGACCAGGGCTGTCTAATCATAGGTCCTACTAGACCAGGGCTGACCAATCATAGGTCCTACTAGACCAGGGCTGACCAATCATAGGTCCTACTAGACCAGGGCTGTCTAACCATAGGTCCTACTAGACCAGGGCTGACCAATCATAGGTCCTACTAGACCAGTGCTGTCTAACCATAGGTCCTACTAGACCAGGGCTGTCTAACCATAGGTCCTATTGGACCAGGGCCTAATCATAGGTCCTATTGGACCAGGGCCCAATCATAGGTCCTACTAGACTAGGGCTGTCTAATCATAGGTCCTACTAGACCAGGGCTGACCAATCATAGGTCCTATTGGACCAGGGCTGACCAATCATAGGTCCTACTGGACCAGGGCTGCCCAATCATGGTCCTGCAGGGCCCAAACACTTCTGGTTTTCATCATCTCCTACTAATCAGGGACTAGTTCAGACCTGGGACATCATGTGATTAACTACCAGGTAGAAACAAAAACCCTCTCCAGATCTCGTGTGGTGTAGAGTGGTGGTCTCTGGTCCATACAATCCTCTCCCAGATCTCGTGTGGTGTAGAGTGGTGGTCTCTGGTCCATACAATCCTCTCCAGATCTCGTGTGGTGTAGAGTGGTGGTCTCTGGTCCATACAATCCTCTCCCAGATCTCGTGTGGTGTAGAGTGGTGGTCTCTGGTCCATACAATCCTCTCCCAGATCTCGTGTGGTGTAGAGTGGTGGTCTCTGGTCCATACAATCCTCTCCCAGATCTCGTGTGGTGTAGAGTGGTGGTCTCTGGTCCATACAATCCTCTCCCAGATCTCGTGTGGTGTAGAGTGGTGGTCTCTGGTCCATACAATCCTCTCCCAGATCTCGTGTGGTGTAGAGTGGTGGTCTCTGGTCCATACAATCCTCTCCCAGATCTCGTGTGGTGTAGAGTGGTGGTCTCTGGTCCATACAATCCTCTCCCAGATCTCGTGTGGTGTAGAGTGGTGGTCTCTGGTCCATACAATCCTCTCCCAGATCTCGTGTGGTGTAGAGTGGTGGTCTCTGGTCCATACAATCCTCTCCCAGATCTCGTGTGGTGTAGAGTGGTGGTCTCTGGTCCATACAATCCTCTCCCAGATCTCGTGTGGTGTAGAGTGGTGGTCTCTGGTCCATACAATCCTCTCCCAGATCTCGTGTGGTGTAGAGTGGTGGTCTCTGGTCCATACAATCCTCTCCCAGATCTCGTGTGGTGTAGAGTGGTGGTCTCTGGTCCATACAATCCTCTCCCAGATCTCGTGTGGTGTAGAGTGGTGGTCTCTGGTCCATACAATCCTCTCCCAGATCTCGTGTGGTGTAGAGTGGTGGTCTCTGGTCCATACAATCCTCTCCCAGATCTCGTGTGGTGTAGAGTGGTGGTCTCTGGTCCATACAATCCTCTCCCAGATCTCGTGTGGTGTAGAGTGGTGGTCTCTGGTCCATACAATCCTCTCCCAGATCTCGTGTGGTGTAGAGTGGTGGTCTCTGGTCCATACAATCCTCTCCCAGATCTCGTGTGGTGTAGAGTGGTGGTCTCTGGTCCATACAATCCTCTCCCAGATCTCGTGTGGTGTAGAGTGGTGGTCTCTGGTCCATAAAACCCTCTCCCAGATCTCTACAAGAGGAGAGACAGTGGCTGTACACGACCAGCTACTATGTGAACTTATGGAGGGACTATGTTGTTATGATTACTATTATTATTAAAATGGTTCCAATCCAATATATTTGCATGGTTTTATTTTATAATCTGTATTGGTAGTAGCTATGGTATCCTATCACACCTATCCAAGATCTACAGGTGTCTATAGTAGATGCTACAGACGAAGGGTTAGAGGTCCACGTAGAAACAAAATGGACAAACAGTGGGGAGAACAAGTTGATACACTGCCGATTTTGCAGGTTTTCCTACTTACAAAGCATGTAGAGGTCTGTCAATTTTAGCATATTAATTACTTTAAAATCACACAATGTGATTTTCTGGATTTTTGTTTTAGATTCCGTCTCTCACAGTTGAAGTGTACTTATGATAAGAATTACAGACCTCTACATGCTTTGTAAGTAGGAAAACCTGCAAAATCGGCAGTGTATCAAATACTTCTTCTTCTCCCCACTGTAGAATAATTTATCAGTCTGGTCTGGGATTCCCTTGGATTCCCTGGTCTGACAGTCTGTTTCAGGCCTAGACAGCACATGTACATACGCCAGGATCAAAGCCTCTAACGTTCGAGTGTTTAGAGAGAGACAGTTAGCTGTGAAAAGCTCCGGAACGCTCCTGAACATTCCACACACAGGTGTCGAGAGGCTGAGCCGGAATCGGGTCTAACCAATCAGAGGATGAGTTGGAACATGATCCAACCAATCAGACTGACTTATCTCTGGTAGAACCAATGAGAGGGTTCTGATGTGACACTACAGTAAAATGGAGGAGGAGGAGAACGTAGCATGGAGAACCCTATTTAGCTCATTCAAACCCAAACCATCTTGCTGTGGCTACTCATATTCACCAATCGGAAAGACAGGAGAGAACTTGACACCTGATGGAAATGCTTGGTAAATCTGGCACCTGAAAAATACCAATATCCTGAACCTAAGATTTATACTGTCAACGTTTAATTCAGAGAAAAACATCAGAATGTGGAACGTTGTTTGCACAGCTTCCATATCTACTGTACCTTACTCCTTATTCCAAGATCTTGTCTTGTCTCGTGTAAATAGTCGTTTTCCTCGTTGTTGTTTTTTTCCTCTATATTTTAATCTCACTTTCTATCTACCGACTGAATATACTTTCCTGCAACCCGGCACAACCAATGTGGTACGGATCTGCTATTTTTATATTTTAGAACCGGAACCCCCATCAGTAACTAGCCAGCTAACTAGCTACTAGCCAGTAGTCAGTTAGCCACTGCTAGCGGTCTTCACCGTTAACTCGGACACCAGCCAGCTTCAGCTTGTTCAATACCTGCCCGTCTGCACAGCGCGATATCAACCCAGAGCATATCGGACTGCTTTTTCTCCACCACATCACAGGACTCCTGCCACAAGCTCTGGACCATTACACCGGATCATCACAGCAAGCTAACTGCATAACTGCAATCGAGTGGCTACTGCTAACTAAAGCCTCTGTCCAAAGTTTCTAAAGCAAGTACCAGTTAGCCTTGAGCTAGCCTCGAGCTAGATCGATCTCCCGGCTAGCCGAAGAGGTCTACCAGCTAATTATTGGGCTACAATACATCTTTTGTCAATTCACCTGGACCCTTCATTGCCAACACAGAGCCCCGTCGATCCATCACGACTGGTCTGCTGACGTAATCGTCCGAGGTGGTTTCAACAGGCTATGCCCTAATGTTAATATGCCTTGTCTACTGCTGTTTAGGTTAGTTCTTGTTTTATTTCACTGTAGAGCCCACAGTCCCACCCAACATGCCTCAGATAGCCCTTTTGTCCCCCCACACATGCAGAGACCTCACCTGGCATAACTGGTGCCTCCAGAGACACAACCGCTCTCATCGTTCTCAATGCCTAGGTTTACCTCCACTGTACTCACATCCTTCCATACCCTTGTCTGTACATATTCCTCTGAATTTATTTTACTATGCCCAGAAATCTGCTCCTTTTACTCTCAGTTCCGAACGCACTAGGCGACCAGTTCTTATAGCCTTTAGCCGTACCCTTATCATACTCCTCCTCTGTTCCTCTGGTGATGTAGAGGTTAACCCAGGCCCTGTTGCACCCAGCACCACACCTATTCCCCAGGCCCTCTAATTTGCTGACTTCTGTAACCGCCAACCCGGATGTCCTAGCCGTGTCTGAATCGTGGCTTAGGAAGGCCACAAAAATTCTGAAATTTCCATCCACAACTACAACATTTTCCGACAAGTACTGCCAAAAGGGCGGAATTGCAACCTACTGCAGAGAGCCTGCAGCGTTATGTCATACTATCCATGTCTGTGCCCAAAAATTTTAGCTTCTACTTTTAAAAATCCAACTTTCCAGAAATAAGTCTCTCACTGTTGCCGCTTGTTATAGACCCCCCTCTGCCCCCAGCTGTGCCCTGGACACCATATGTGAATTGATTGCCCCCCATCTATCTTCAGAGTTCATACTGTTAGGTGGCCTAAACTGGGATACGATTAACACGCCGGCCATCCTACAATCTAAGCTAGATGCATTCAATCTCACACAAATTATCAAGGAACATACCATGTACAACCCTAAATCCTTAACCATGGGCACCCTCATAGATGTCATCCTGACCAACGTATGCAATGGGTTCACGGTCAAACGACCACCCCTCATCACTGTCAAATGCTCCTTAAAACACTTCAGCGAGCAGGCCTTTCTAATCGACCTGTCCCGGGTATCCTGGAAGGATTTTGACCTCATCCTGTCAGTAGAGGATGCCTGGTTGCTCTTTAAAAGTGCTTTCCTCACCATCTTAAATAAGCCCCATTCAAAAAATGTACAACTAATAACAGATATAGCCCTTGGTTCACCCCAGACTTGACTGCCCTTGACCCGCACAAAAATGTCATGTGGCGTACTGCATTAGCATCGAATAGCCCCCGCGATATGCAACTTTTCAGAGAAGTCAGGAACCAATATACACAGTCAGTTAGGAAAGATAAGGCTAGCTTTTTCAAACAGAAAATAGTGTCCTATAGCACTAATTCCAAAAGGTTTTGTAAATTCCATGGAGAATAAGAGCACCTCCTCCCAGCTGCCCACTGCACTGAGGCTAGGAAACACTGTCGCCACCGATAAATCTATGATAATCGATAAATTCAGAAGCATTTTTCTACAGCTGGCAATGCTTACCACCTGGATACCCCTACCCCGGCCAACAGCTCTGCACCTCCCAGAAACTTGCCCAAGCACCCCCTGCATCTCCTTCACCCAAATCCCGATAGCTGATGTTCTGAAAGAGCTGCAAAATCTGGCTCCCTACAAATTAGTTGGGCCAGACAATCTGGACCCTCTCTTTCTAAAATGATCTTCTGATATTGTTGCAACCCCAAAATTATCTTTGGACCGGGCTGATTAGGTCCTATTGGAACTGACCAATATTACTAGCCTGTTCAACCTCTCTTTCGTAGCGTCTGAGATCCCCAAAGATTGAAAGGCTGCCGTGGTCATCCCCCTCTTGAAAGGGGGAGACACTCTAGTCCCAGACTGTTATAGACCTATAACCATCCTGCCCTGCCTTTCTAAAATCTTCGAAAGCCAAGTTAACCAACAGATCACCGACCATTTCAAAACCCACCGTACCTTCTCCACTATGCAATCTGGTTTCCGAGCTGGTCATGGATGCACCTCAGCCACGCTCAAGGTCCTAAACGATATCATAACCGCCATCGATAAGAGACATTACTGTGCAGCCGTCTTCATCAACCTGGCCAAGGCTTTCGACCTTGTCAATCACCGCATTCTTATCGGCAGACTCAATAGCCTTGATTTCTCAGATGACTGCCTCGCCTGGTTCACCAACTACTTCTCGGATAGAGTTCAGTGTGTCAAATCAGAGGGCCTGTTGTCCAGACCTCTGGCAGTCTCTATGGGGGTGCCACAGGGTTCAATTCTCAGGCTGACTCTTTTCTATGTATACATCAATGATGTCGCTCTTGCTGCTGGTGATTCTCTGATCCACCTCTATGCAGACAACACCATTCTGTATACTTCTGGCCCTTCTTTGGACACTGTGTTAACAAACCTCCAAACGAGCTTCAACGCCATAAAACTCTCCTTCCGTGGCCCCCAACTGCTTTTAAATGCAAGTAAAACTAAATGCATGATCTTCAACTGATTGCTGCCCAAACCCACCCGCCCGACTAGCATCCACATCCAGCATCACTACTCTGGACAGTTCTGACTTAGAATATGTGGACAACTACAAATACCTAGGTGTATGGTTAGACTGTAAACTCTCCTTCCAGACTCACATCAAGCATCTCCAATCCAAAATTAAATCTAGAATCGCCTTACTATTTTGCAACAAAGTCTCCTTCACTCATGCTGCCAAACATACCCTCATAAAACTGACTATCCTCCGGATGGCAGGGTAGCCTAGTGGTTAGAGTGTAGAGGCGGCAGGGTAGCCTTGTGGTTAGAGTGGAGGGGCGGCAGGGTAGCCTAGTGGTTAGAGCGTTGGACTAGTAACCGAAAGGTTTCAAGTTCATATCCCAGAGCTGACAAGGTACAAATCTGTCATTCTGTCCCTGAACAGGCAGTTAACCCCACTGTTCCTAGGCCGTCATTGAAAATAAGAATTTGTTCTTAACTGACTTGCCTAGTTAAATAAAGGTACAAAAAAAAGACTCTCGTAAAACTGACTATCATCCTACCGATCCTTGACTTTGGCGATGTTATTTACAAACAGTCTTCTCAGCAAACTGGATCTAGTCTATCACAGTGCCATCTGTTTTATCACCAAAGCCCCATATACTACCCACAACATAGCAACACCCACCTGTAGCATGCGTTCCAGCAGGTATATTTCACTGGTGATCCCCAAACCCAACACTTCCTTTGGCCGCCTTTCCTTCCAGTTCTCTGCTGCCAATGACTGGAACCAATTACAAAAATCACTGAAACTGGAGACTTATACATCCCTCTCTAACTTTAAGCATCAGCTGTCAGAGCAGCTTACCGATCACTGTACCTGTACACAGCCCATCTGTAAATAGCACACCCAACTACCTCATCCTCATATTGTTTGGTTTTTCTTCTCTTTTGCACCCCAGTATCTCTACTTGCACATCCTCATCTGCACATCTATCACTCCAGTGTTAATGCTAAATTGTAATTATTTCGTCTCTATGACCTATTTATTGCCTTACCTCCCTAATCTTACCTCATTTGCACACACTGTATATAGACTTTTCTATTGCGTTATTGACTGTATGTTTATTCCATGTGTAACTCTGTGTTGTTATATGTGTCAAACTGCTTTGCTTTATCTTGGCCAGGTCTCAGTTGTAAATGAGAACTTGTTCTCAACTGGCCTACCTGGTTAAATAAAGGTGAAATAAATATGTGTTTCAAGTTCTATGTTTTAGTAGTCGTATGTAGAGGATACACATGGTATTCATGGTCCAAACTAAAGGCTGACTGCAGGTTCCTTCTCTACAATACAACAACAATTGATGACAACAACTGATGAAAAATAAGTGTGTGTGTGTGTGTGCGTGCGTGCGTGCGTGTGCCTGCCTGCCTGCCTGCCTGCCTGCCTGTCTGTCTGCCTGTCTGTCTGCCTGTCTGTCTGCCTGTCTGTCTGCCTGTCTGTCTGTCTGTCTGTCTGTGGAACAGACGCAGGCAATTCACTTCAGATTCCCCCTTTTTTTCAAGTTCCTTTTTTGTGACATTTTGTCTTCGGAGCCCAGCAACCTGAGACAGAGGGAGGGGGAAGGGGGAGAGACAGCTGGAACAACTGTTCAGAAGTGCTTTAAACCATCACGGTTTAATATTGGGGAAACTTTTTCTTTATTTAAACAGGAAGTCCCGTTGAGACACAAGAAAGCCTTTTACTTTCATT
Organism: Oncorhynchus nerka; assembly: GCF_034236695.1. Lineage (NCBI taxonomy): Eukaryota > Metazoa > Chordata > Actinopteri > Salmoniformes > Salmonidae > Oncorhynchus > Oncorhynchus nerka. The sequence goes on along the minus strand of NC_088424.1, from coordinate 49,481,177 downwards.
TAAAACAACACAAGAAAGCCCGTGTATGAGACAAACAAACACAAGAAAGCCTTGTGTATATACCATTTCATGAGACAAACTAGTAAAACTACACTAGAAAGCCTTGTATATACCATTTCATGAGACAAACTAGTAAAACAACACAAGAAAGCCTTGTGTATATACCATTTCATGAGACAAACTAGTAAAACTACACTAGAAAGCCTTGTATATACCATTTCATGAGACAAACTAGTAAAACAACACTAGAAAGCCTTGTGTATACCATTTCATGAGACAAACTAGTAAAACTACATTACATATGAAGGTCCCCAGTCAACATTTTAAATTGTCCGAGCGCCACCAGAGCATCTAATTATAATGTATTTTGTTCCAGCAATGAAATGCTTTAAAACTAAAAGTGGATTTACAGTTGAAGTCTGAAGTTTGTACATACACCTTTGCCAAAAACTTTTAACCTCAGTTTTTCACAATTTCTGACATTTAATCCTAGTAAAAAAGAATCCCTGTCTTAGGTCAGTTAGGATCACCACTTTATTTTAAGAATGTGAAATGTCAGAATAATAGTAGAGAGGATGATTTATTTCAGCTTTTATTTCTTTCATCACTTTCCAGGTGGGTCAGAAGTTTACATACTCAATTAGTATTTGGTAGCATTGCCTTTAAATTGTTTAACATGGGTCAAATGTTTTGGGTAGCCTTCCACAAGCTTCCCACAATAAGTTGGGTGAATATTGGCCCATTCCTCCTGACAGAGCTGGTGTTTAATGAGTCAGGTTTGTAGGCCTCCTTGCTCGCACACACTTTTTCAGTTCTGCTTACAAATTTTCTATAGAATTGAGGTCAGGGATTTGTGATGGCCACTCCAATACCTTGACTTTGTTATCCTTAAGCCATTTTGCCACCACTTTGGAAGTATGCTTGGGGTCATTGTCCATTTGGAAGACCCATTTGGGACCAAGCTTTTAACTCCCTGACTGATGTCCTGAGATGTTGCTTCAATATGCTGTTTAAAGGCACAGTCAACTTAGCATATGTAAACTTCTGACCCACTTGAATTGTGATACAGTGAATTATAAGTGAAATAATCTGTCTGTAAACAATTGTTGGAAAAATGACTTGTGTCATGCACAAAGTAGATGTCCTAACCGACTTGCCAAAACTATAGTTTGTTGACAAGAAATTTGTGGAGTGGTTGAAAAACAAGTTTTAATGACTCCCACCTAAGTATGTAAACTTCCGAGTACAATTGTATATAGACCTGAGGAACCTCCAGATAACCAACCCTGTGAAAGGGTTTGGAGACCTGAGGATCCTCCAGATAACCAACCCTGTGAAAGGATAACCAACCCTGTGAAAGGTTTTGGAGACCTGAGGAACCTCCAGATAACCAACCCTGTGAAAGGGTTTGGAGACCTGAGGAACCTCCAGTTAACCAACCCTGTGAAAGGGTTTGGAGACCTGAGGAACCTCCAGATAACCAACCATATGAAAGGGTTTGGAGACCTGAGGAACCTCCAGATAACCAACCCTGTGAAAGGGTTTGGAGACCTGAGGAACCTCCAGATAACCAACCCTGTGAAAGGGTTTGGAGACCTGAGGAACCTCCAGTTAACCAACCCTGTGAAAGGGTTTGGAGACCTGAGGAACCTGCAGTTAACCAACCCTGTGAAATGGTTTGGAGACCTGAGAAACCTCCAGTTAACCAACCCTGTGAAAGGGTTTGGAGACCTGAGGAACCTCCAGATAACCAACCCTGTGAAAGAGTTTGGAGACCTGAGGAACCTCCAGTTAACCAACCCTGTGAAAGGGTTTGGAGACCTGAGGAACATCCAGTTAACCAACCCTGTGAAAGGGTTTGGAGACCTGAGGAACCTCCAGTTAACCAACCCTGTGAAAGGATAACCAACCCTGTGAAAGGGTTTGGAGACCTGAGGAACCTCCAGATAACCAACCCTGTGAAAGGGTTTGGAGACCTGAGGAACCTCCAGTTAACCAACCCTGTGAAAGGGTTTGGAGACCTGAGGAACCTGCAGTTAACCAACCCTGTGAAAGGATAACCAACCCTGTGAAAGGGTTTGGTATCTCATGTTTCATATTTTAACCATGAAGGTAAGTCAGAGGCTTGTGTCGTAGAGCTTTGGAAACAAAACGGGAATAATTTAGACTATAGGTTTGTGTTTAGACTATTTTAGTTATAGCATGGCATCAACAAAACAAACGGGTGATTTTATTTTTTACTTTCCTGCATCTTTTACCAATCAACCAATCTTGGATCGCGAGACTATGCATCGTCATAAATGTAAACCACCGTATTTCATTTAATGGCAAATAAAGAGCTTTTTTTGTTAACAACGTTTGCAGCTCCTTGAAAGAAAGAAACAAATGAACCAATCGTGTCGCTGTGCACACCCGTGTGTTCTAAATGTCACGACCAATAGCGAACTAAGAACTGAGTAAAGAGACGCTGGCATCATGACTGTCTGATAATTAACGGCATCTTTAAGCTCCAGAAACAGTTTGGATGGTTGTCTCTGTATTGTGTGTTGTTTGCCCAGAAAGAAAACATTACTCCAAAAACAAACATGTGCAACCAACTCCACCCATGTGACGCCACATTGTGTTACGCCTTAGACACAGCTTGTATATATGAGAGAGAGAGAGAGAGAGAGAGAGAGGTAGAGAGAGAGAGAGATGGGGAGAGAGAGAGAGAGATGGGGAGAGAGAGAGAGAGAGAGAGGTAGAGAGAGAGAGAGATGGGGAGAGAGAGAGAGAGGGAGAGAGAGAGAGAGATGGGGGAGAGAGAGAGAGAGAGAGAGAGAGGTAGAGAAAGAGAGAGAGAGAGAGAGACAGAGAGAGAGAGGTAGAGAAAGAGAGAGAGAGAGAGACAGAGAGCGAGAGAGAGGTAGAGAAAGAGAGAGAGAGAGAGAGACAGAGAGAGAGAGGTAGAGAAAGAGAGAGAGAGAGAGACAGAGAGCGAGAGAGAGGTAGAGAGAGAGAGAGAGAGACTTGTCAAGCAGTCAAGGGTGTAGATTTATTGACTCTCAACCTAAATGAATGATGTGCATGCAGAGCTGGAAGTGTTTTTCCATGACTGAACTCAGATTGTGGTTTGTGTCTGAAATAGAATTTATCACAGATTTTTATCTCATCGTCTTCTTCGTATTCCCTCTCTCTCTCTCTCTCTCTCTCTCTCTCTCTCTCTCTCTCTCTCTCTCTCTCTCTCTCTCTCTCTCTCTCTCTCTCTCTCTTTCTCTCTCTCTCTCTGTTCTTCTCTCTCTATTTTCTCTCTTTCTCCCTCTCTCTCTCTCTCTCTGTCTCTCTCTCTCTCTCTCTCTCTCTCTCTCCCATCTCTCTCTCTCTCTCTCCTTCCACCCTCTTTCCTGTTCTTCTTTTCTATTTTCCCTCTTTCTCCCCTTCCCCCGCTCTCTCTCTCTTTCCCCCACTCTCTCTCCTCCTCCCCCTTTCTCTCTTTCTCCCATCTCTCCTCCTCTCTCCTTCCCTCCACCCTTTCTTTCCTGTGGTCAGGTTGGTGGTATCCTTTGATGTGTCTCTCTCTCTCTCTATGTTGTGGCCGCAGGACAGAGAAGAACCAGATGGGACTAGGACTGTAGATGCTTGTGGTGAAGAGGGAGAGAGGGAGGAAGCAACATATATAAAGAAGTTCCCTCACAAATGTTGAAAGACAGACAGGCAGACACTCACAGACAGGCAGGCAGGCCTCACAGACAGGCAGGCAGGCCCTCACAGACAGGCAGGCAGACACACACAGACAGGCAGGCAGACACTCACAGACAGACAGGCAGGCAGACACTCACAGACAGACAGGCAGGCAGACACTCACAGACAGGCAGGCAAACACTCACAGACAGGCAGGCAGACACTCACAGACAGGCAGGCAGGCAGACACTCACAGACAGGCAGGCAGGCAGGCAGACACTCACAGACAGGCAGGCAGGCAGACACTCACAGACAGGCAGGCAGGCAGGCAGACACTCACAGACAGGCAGGCAGGCAGACACTCACAGACAGGCAGGCAGGCAGGCAGACACTCACAGACAGGCAGGCAGGCAGGCAGACTCTCACAGACAGACAGGCAGGCAGGCAGGCAGACACTCACAGACAGGCAGGCAGGCAGACACTCACAGACAGGCAGGCAGGCAGGCAGGCAGAACCGACAGCCATCTTCTCTTGTAGAAGGCGACACGACCGACACGATGTCATGATGTCTAGTCTACTCCATCTTTCTTTAAAGTCGAGTGAAACCTCTTTGTCGAAACAGAAGTAACGCTGTGTTGTTCTGTTTGAGGAAATTCTGTTTGGTTGTTCTTCAAAGTGACTTCTGGAACACATTCAAAATATTGTTACAAATAGTTGCTTCAAACTAGATGACTGTGGTTCTGCTTGGCTTTACTATTGTAGGCTACTAGGGTGTAACACATGGTAGATAGATAGAGAAGCTCTCTGGGATTTGAACCTACGTCCAAAGGTTGCATGTTCGAGTCGTGTCGGGGACAACTGTAGAATTTTAGCTAACCATTCCCCACAACCCTTATTCAAACGTAACCCAATCCAACTAACCTTTGTCATTTTAGTTAGCCCTGACCTTTTTAATCGTTAGTTTCCCCTAACCGCCAATTTTAAATTCTCCTTTTAATTCTCTTCTGTTTGTTACAGCTCAACAAGCAATCCGGTCTCAGATAAAGACGTGCAATACTATCCGTCCATCAAGATGTTTAATAAATGACATCATCCAAGTCGCATGATATCGTACGACTTCCGACTATTCCATTCATAATGTAAGCTAACACAACATTAACATGCTGTATCATACTAAATGGAGGGACACAGATTTACGTACAGAATAATATGAATTGTTTTTGGGATCAAAGTTTTTACATATTTTTTTCTGTCCAAACCACAACCCTAGTAAAGGTACTGCTACTCTATGATAAAACATCATTAGAAGTTTGATTTATGTCCCTCACGTGACGCCTAGGGTTTGGGCCCGGGGCAGGAAGCCCCAGAGTTCCATCCTGGTCTGACCACGTAGAATGTTTCCCCTGGATCATACCGAACCACCTCCTTCTGAGATTCAGAGGGCAGGGAGGTCTGGGTGGACCAGTCCAGAAACATCCAGTAGCACCGTACCACAAACTGGCCTCAAGTCCCGAACCCTTCATATGCTCTGGCTACATACAGGACCACACTGCACCACTGCCTGGCTTAGGAGCATGGAGGGCATAACCTCTAACCACTAACCCAGCCATAACCTCTAACCACTAACCCAGCCATAACCTCTAACCTCTAACCCAGCCATAACCTCTAACCCCTAACCACTAACCCAGCCATAACCTCTAACCACTAACCCAGCCATAACCTCTAACCTCTAACCCAGCCATAACCTCTAACCCCTAACCCAGCCATAACCTCTAACCCAGCCATAACCTCTAACCCCTAACCCAGCCATAACCTCTAACCCCTAACCCAGCCATAACCTCTAACCTCTAACCCAGCATTAACCTCTAACCCCTAACCCAGCCATAACCTCTAACCACTAACCCAGCCATAACCTCTAACCACTAACCCAGCCATAACCTCTAACCTCTAACCCAGCCATAACCTCTAACCACTAACCCAGCCATAACACCTAACCCAGCCATAACCTCTAACCTCTAACCCAGCATTAACCTCTAACCCCTAACCCAGCCATAACCTCTAACCACTAACCCAGCCATAACCTCTAACCCTAACCTCTAACCCAGCCATAACCTCTAACCACTAACCCAGCCATAACCTCTAACCCAGCCATAACCTCTAACCACTAACCCAGCCATAACCTCTAACCCCTAACCCAGCCATAACCTCTAACCCCTAACCCAGCCATAACCTCTAACCCAGCCATAACCTCTAACCACTAACCCAGCCATAACCTCTAACCACTAACCCAGCCATAACCTCTAACCACTAACCCAGCCATGACCTCTAACCCCTAACCCAGCCATGACCTCTAACCCCTAACCCAGCCATAACCTCTAACCCCTAACCCAGCCATAACCTCTAACCACTAACCTCTAACCCAGCCATAACCTCTAACCCCTAAAGCAGCCATAACCTCTAACCCAGCCATAACCTCTAACCACTAACCACTAACCTAGCCATAACCTCTAACCCCTAACCACTAACCCAGCCATAACCTCTAACCACTAACCCAGCCATAACCTCTAACCACTAACCACTAACCCAGCCATAACCTCTAACCCCTAACCACTAACCCAGCCATAACCTCTAACCCCTAACCACTAACCCAGCCATAACCTCTAACCTATAACCCAGCCATAACCTCTAACCCCTAACCCAGCCATAACCTCTAACCCCTAACCCAGCCATAACCTCTAACCTCTAACCCAGCCATAACCTCTAACCACTAACCCAGCCATAACCTCTAACCACTAACCCAGCCATAAACTCTAACCACTAACCCAGCCATAACCTCTAACCACTAACCCAGCCATAACCTCTAACCACTAACCCAGCCATAACCTCTAACCCAGCCATAACCTCTAACCACTAACCCAGCCATAACCCCTAACCACTAACCCAGCCATAACCTCTAACCCCTAAACACTAACCCAGCCATAACCTCTAACCCCTAACCACTAACCCAGCCATAACCTCTAACCACTAACCCAGCCATAACCTCTAACCCAGCCATAACCTCTAACCACTAACCCAGCCATAACCTCTAACCCCTAACCACTAACCCAGCCATAACCTCTAACCCCTAACCCAGCCATAACCTCTAACCCCTAACCCAGCCATAACCTCTAACCCAGGCATAACCTCTAACCCCTAACCCAGCCATAACCTCTAACCCAGCCATAACCTCTAACCCCTAACCCAGCCATAACCTCTAACCCAGCCATAACCTCTAACCCCTAAACACTAACCCAGCCATAACCTCTAACCCCTAACCCAGCCATAACCTCTAACCACTAACCCAGCCATAACCTCTAACCACTAACCCAGCCATAACCTCTAACCACTAACCCAGCCATAACCTCTAACCACTAACCCAGCCATAACCTCTAACCCAGCGATAACCTCTAACCACTAACCCAGCCATAACCCCTAACCACTAACCCAGCCATAACCTCTAACCCCTAAACACTAACCCAGCCATAACCTCTAACCCCTAACCACTAACCCAGCCATAACCTCTAACCACTAACCCAGCCATAACCTCTAACCCCTAACCCAGCCATAACCTCTAACCACTAACCCAGCCATAACCACTAACCCAGCCATAACCTCTAACCCCTAACCACTAACCCCTAACCCAGCCATAACCTCTAACCCCTAACCCAGCCATAACCTCTAACCCAGCCATAACCTCTAACCCCTAACCCAGCCATAACCTCTAACCCAGCCATAACCTCTAACCCCTAACCCAGCCATAACCTCTAACCCAGCCATAACCTCTAACCCCTAAACACTAACCCAGCCATAACCTCTAACCCCTAACCCAGCCATTACCTCTAACCACTAACCCAGCCATAACCTCTAACCACTAACCCAGCCATAACCTCTAACCACTAACCCAGCCATAACCTCTAACCCCTAACCCAGCCATAACCTCTAACCACTAACCCAGCCATAACCACTAACCCAGCCATAACCTCTAACCCCTAACCACTAACCCAGCCATAACCTCTAACCCCTAACCCAGCCATAACCTCTAACCCCTAACCCAGCCATAACCTCTAACCCAGCCATAACCTCTAACCCCTAACCCAGCCATAACCTCTAACCCAGCCATAACCTCTAACCCCTAACCCAGCCATAACCTCTAACCCAGCCATAACCTCTAACCCCTAAACACTAACCCAGCCATAACCTCTAACCCCTAACCCAGCCATAACCTCTAACCACTAACCCAGCCATAACCTCCCAGCCATAACCAACCACTAACCCAGCCATAACCTCTAACCACTAACCCAGCCATAACCTCTAACCACTAACCCAGCCATAACCTCTAACCCAGCCATAACCTCTAACCACTAACCCAGCCATAACCCCTAACCACTAACCCAGCCATAACCTCTAACCCCTAAACACTAACCCAGCCATAACCTCTAACCCCTAACCACTAACCCAGCCATAACCTCTAACCACTAACCCAGCCATAACCTCTAACCCCTAACCCAGCCATAACCTCTAACCACTAACCCAGCCATAACCACTAACCCAGCCATAACCTCTAACCCCTAACCACTAACCCCTAACCCAGCCATAACCTCTAACCCCCTAACCCAGCCATAACCTCTAACCCAGCCATAACCTCTAACCCCTAACCCAGCCATAACCTCTAACCCAGCCATAACCTCAACCCCTAACCCAGCCATAACCTCTAACCCAGCCATAACCTCTAACCCCTAAACACTAACCCAGCCATAACCTCTAACCCCTAACCCAGCCATAACCTCTAACCCCTAACCCAGCCATAACCTCTAACCCAGCCATAACCTCTAACCCCTAAACACTAACCCAGCCATAACCTCTAACCCCTAACCCAGCCATTACCTCTAACCACTAACCCAGCCATAACCTCTAACCACTAACCCAGCCATAACCTCTAACCCCTAACCACTACCCAGCGATAACCCCTAACCCAGCCATAACCTCTAACCCCTAACCCAGCCATAACCTCTAACCCAGCCATAACCTCTAACCCAGCCATAACCTCTAACCCAGCCATAACCTCTAACCCCTAACCCAGCCATAACCTCTAACCCAGCCATAACCACTAACCACTAACCCAGCCATAACCTCTAACCACTAACCCAGCCATAACCTCTAACCTCTAACCCAGCCATAACCTCTAACCCCTAACCCAGCCATAACCTCTAACCCAGCCATAATCTCTAACCACTAACCCAGCCATAACCTCTAACCCAGCCATAACCTCTAACCACTAACCCAGCCATAACCACTAACCCCTAACCACTAACCCAGCCATAACCTCTAACCACTAACCCAGCCATAACCTCTAACCCCTAACCCAGCCATAACCCCTAACCACTAACCCAGCCATAACCTCTAACCACTAACCCAGCCATAACCTCTAACCCCTAACCCAGCCATAACCTCTAACCCCTAACCCAGCCATAACCCCTAACCACTAACCCAGCCATAACCTCTAACCCCTAACCCAGCCATAACCCCTAACCACTAACCCAGCCATAACCCCTAACCCAGCCATAACCTCTAACCTCTAACCCAGCCATAACCTCTAACCCCTAACCCAGCCATAACCTCTAACCCAGCCATAACCTCTAACCCCTAAACACTAACCCAGCCATAACCTCTAACCCCTAACCCAGCCATAACCTCTAACCCAGCCATAACCTCTAACCCCTAAACACTAACCCAGCCATAACCTCTAACCCCTAACCCAGCCATTACCTCTAACCACTAACCCAGCCATAACCTCTAACCCCTAACCCAGCCATAATCTCTAACCACTAACCCAGCCATAACCTCTAACCACTAACCCAGCCATAACCTCTAACCACTAACCCAGCCATAACCTCTAACCACTAACCCAGCCATAACCTCTAACCCAGCCATAACCTCTAACCACTAACCCAGCCATAACCCTAACCACTAACCCAGCCATAACCTCTAACCCCTAAACACTAACCAGCCATAACCTCTAACCCCTAACCACAGCCATAACCTCTAACCACTAACCCAGCCATAACCTCTAACCCCTAACCCAGCCATAACCTCTAACCACTAACCCAGCCATAACCACTAACCCAGCCATAACCTCTAACCCCTAACCCAGCCATAACCTCTAACCCAGCCATAACCTCTAACCCCTAACCCAGCCATAACCTCTAACCCAGCCATAACCTCTAACCCTAACCCAGCCATAACCTCTAACCCAGCCATAACCTCTAACCCCTAACCACTAACCCAGCCATAACCTCTAACCCCTAACCCAGCCATAACCTCTAACCATAACCCAGCCATAACCTCTAACCCAGCCATAACCTCTAACCCCTAAACACTAACCCAGCCATAACCTCTAACCCCTAACCAAACCCAGCCATAACCTCTAACCCCTAACCCAGCCATAACCTCTAACCACTAACCCAGCCATAACCTCTAACCACTAACCCAGCCATAACCTCTAACCACTAACCCAGCCATAACCTCTAACCCCTAACCACACCCAGCCACCCAGCGATAACCCCTAACCCAGCCATAACCTCTAACCCCTAACCCAGCCATAACCTCTAACCCAGCCATAACCTCTAACCCAGCCATAACCTCTAACCCAGCCATAACCTCTAACCCCTAACCCAGCCATAACCTCTAACCCAGCCATAACCACTAACCACTAACCCAGCCATAACCTCTAACCACTAACCCAGCCATAACCTCTAACCTCTAACCCAGCCATAACCTCTAACCCAGCCATAACCTCTAACCCCTAACCCAGCCATAACCTCTAACCCAGCCATAATCTCTAACCACTAACCCAGCCATAACCACTAACCCCTAACCACTAACCCAGCCATAACCTCTAACCACTAACCCAGCCATAACCTCTAACCCCTAACCCAGCCATAACCCTAACCACTAACCCAGCCATAACCTCTAACCACTAACCCAGCCATAACCTCTAACCCCTAACCCAGCCATAACCTCTAACCCCTAACGCAGCCATAACCCCTAACCACTAACCCAGCCATAACCCTAACCACTAACCCAGCCATAACCCTAACCCAGCCATAACCTCTAACCTCTAACCCAGCCATAACCTCTAACCCCTAACCCAGCCATAACCTCTAACCCAGCCATAACCTCTAACCCCTAAACAAACCCAGCCATAATCTCTAACCCCTAACCCAGCCATAACCCTAACCCAGCCATAACCTCTAACCCCTAAACACTAACCCAGCCATAACCTCTAACCCCTAACCCAGCCATTACCTCTAACCACTAACCCAGCCATAACCTCTAACCCCTAACCCAGCCATAACCTCTAACCCCTAACCCAGCCATAACCTCTAACCCAGCCATAACCTCTAACCCCTAACCCAGCCATAACCTCTAAGCCAGCCATAACCTCTAACCCCTAACCCAGCCATAACCTCTAACCCAGCCATAACCTCTAACCACTAACCCAGCCATAACCTCTAACCTCTAACCCAGCCATAACCTCTAACCCAGCCATAACCTCTAACCCCTAACCCAGCCATAACCTCTAACCCAGCCATAATCTCTAACCACTAACCCAGCCATAACCTCTAACCCAGCCATAACCTCTAACCACTAACCCAGCCATAACCACTAACCCCTAACCACTAACCCAGCCATAACCTCTAACCACTAACCCAGCCATAACCTCTAACCCCTAACCCAGCCATAACCCCTAACCACTAACCCAGCCATAACCTCTAACCACTAACCCAGCCATAACCTCTAACCCCTAACCCAGCCATAACCTCTAACCCCTAACCCAGCCATAACCTCTAACCACTAACCCAGCCATAACCTCTAACCCCTAACCCAGCCATAACCCCTAACCACTAACCCAGCCATAACCTCTAACCCCTAACCCAGCCATAACCTCTAACCTCTAACCCAGCCATAACCTCTAACCCCTAACCCAGCCATAACCTCTAACCCAGCCATAACCTCTAACCCCTAAACACTAACCCAGCCATAACCTCTAACCCCTAACCCAGCCATAACCTCTAACCCCTAACCCAGCCATAACCTCTAACCCAGCCATAACCTCTAACCCCTAAACACTAACTCCATAACCTCTAACCCCTAACCCAGCCATAACCTCTAACCACTAACCCAGCCATAACCTCTAACCACTAACCCAATGCCATAACCTCTAACCACTAACCCAGCCATAACCTCTAACCCCTAACCCAGCCATAACCTCTAACCACTAACCCAGCCATAACCACTAACCCAGCCATAACCTCTAACCCTTAACCACTAACCCAGCCATAACCTCTAACCCCTAACCCAGCCATAACCTCTAACCCCTAACCCAGCCATAACCTCTAACCCAGCCATAACCTCTAACCCCTAACCCAGCCATAACCTCTAAGCCAGCCATAACCTCTAACCCAGCCATAACCTCTAACCCCTAACCCAGCCATAACCTCTAACCCCTAACCCAGCCATAACCCCTAACCACTAACCCAGCCATAACCTCTAACCCCTAACCCAGCCATAACCCCTAACCACTAACCCAGCCATAACCCCTAACCCCTAACCCAGCCATAACCTCTAACCACTAACCCAGCCATAACCCCTAACCACTAACCCAGCCATAACCTCTAACCCCTTAGAGGAATGCCAGGTCTGTAACCCATAGACCCATGCCAGGTCTGTAACCCCTAGAGGAATGCCAGGTCTAACCACTAAGAGGAAACCTCTAACCTCTAACCACTAGAGGAATGCCATAACCTCTAACCCATAACCAGGAATGCCAGGTCTGTAACCCAACCCCTAGAGGAATGCCATAACCTCTAACTCCTAACCCCTAACCCAGCCATAACCTCTAACCCCTAACCCAGCCATAACCTCTAACCACTAGAGGAATGCCAGGTCTGTGTCCCATTAGAGGAATGCCAGGTCTGTGTCCCATTAGAGGAATGCCAGGTCTGTATCCCATTAGAGGAATGCCAGGTCTGTATCTCATTAGAGGAATGCCAGGTCTGTATCCCATTAGAGGAATGCCAGGTCTGTGTCCCATTAGAGGAATGCCAGGTCTGTGTCCCATTAGAGGAATGCCAGGTCTGTGTCCCATTAGAGGAATGCCAGGTCTGTATCCCATTAGAGGAATGCCAGGTCTGTGTCCCATTAGAGGAATGCCAGGTCTGTGTCCCATTAGAGGAATGCCAGGTCTGTGTCCCATTAGAGGAATGCCAGGTCTGTGTCCCATTAGAGGAATGCCAGGTCTGTATCCCATTAGAGGAATGCCAGGTCTGTGTCCCATTAGAGGAATGCCAGGTCTGTATCCCATTAGAGGAATGCCAGGTCTGTATCCCATTAGAGGAATGCCAGGTCTGTATCCCATTAGAGGAATGCCAGGTCTGTATCTCATTAGAGGAATGCCAGGTCTGTATCCCATTAGAGGAATGCCAGGTCTGTGTCCCATTAGAGGAATGCCAGGTCTGTGTCCCATTAGAGGAATGCCAGGTCTGTGTCCCATTAGAGGAATGCCAGGTCTGTATCCCATTAGAGGAATGCCAGGTCTGTGTCCCCCTTAGAGGAATGCCAGGTCTGTATCCCATTAGAGGAATGCCAGGTCTGTGTCCCATTAGAGGAATGCCAGGTCTGTTATCCCATTAGAGGAATGACAGGTCTGTATCCCATTAGAGGAATGCCAGGTCTGTGTCCCATTAGAGGAATGCCAGGTCTGTATCCCATTAGAGGAATGCCAGGTCTGTGTCCCATTAGAGGAATGCCAGGTCTGTATCCCATTAGAGGAATGCCAGGTCTGTGTCCCATTAGAGGAATGCCAGGTCTGTGTCCCATTAGAGGAATGCCAGGTCTGTATCCCATTAGAGGAATGCCAGGTCTGTGTCCCATTAGAGGAATGCCAGGTCTGTATCCCATTAGAGGAATGCCAGGTCTGTGTCCCATTAGAGGAATGCCAGGTCTGTATCCCATTAGAGGAATGCCAGGTCTGTGTCCCATTAGAGGAATGCCAGGTCTGTATCCCATTAGAGGAATGCCAGGTCTGTGTCCCATTAGAGGAATGCCAGGTCTGTGTCCCATTAGAGGAATGCCAGGTCTGTATCCATTAGAGGAATGCCAGGTCTGTGTCCCATTAGAGGAATGCCAGGTCTGTGTCCCAATAGAGGAATGCCAGGTCTGGATCCCATTAGAGGAATGCCAGGTCTGTATCTCATTAGAGGAATGCCAGGTCTGTATCTCATTAGAGGAATGCCAGGTCTGTATCCCATTAGAGGAATGCCAGGTCTGTGTCGCATTTGAGGAATGCCAGGTCTGTGTCCCATTAGAGGAATGCCAGGTATGTGTCCCATTAGAGGAATGCCAGGTCTGTATCCCATTAGAGGAATGCCAGGTCTGTGTCCCATTAGAGGAATGCCAGGTCTGTGTCCCATTAGAGGAATGCCAGGTCTGTATCCATTAGAGGAATGCCAGGTCTGTATCCATTAGAGGAATGCCAGGTCTGTATCCCATTATAGGAATGCCAGGTCTGTGTCCCATTAGAGGAATGCCAGGTCTGTGTCCAATTAGAGGAATGCCAGGTCTGTATCCCATTAGAGGAATGCCAGGTCTGTATCCCATTAGAGGAATGCCAGGTCTGTATCCCATTAGAGGAATGACAGGTCTGTGTCCAATTAGAGGAATGCCAGGTCTGTATCCCATTAGAGGAATGCCAGGTCTGTGTCCCCTTAGAGGAATGCCAGGTCTGTATCCCATTAGAGGAATGCCAAGTCTGTGTCCCCTTAGAGGAATGCCAGGTCTGTGTCCCATTAGAGGAATGACAGGTCTGTATCCCATTAGAGGAATGCCAGGTCTGTGTCCCATTAGAGGAATGCCAGGTCTGTATCCCATTAGAGGAATGCCAGGTCTGTGTCCCATTAGAGGAATGCCAGGTCTGTATCCCATTAGAGGAATGCCAGGTCTGTGTCCCATTAGAGGAATGCCAGGTCTGTATCTCATTAGAGGAATTCCAGGCAGTATCCCATTAGAGGAATGCCAGGTCTGTATCCCATTAGAGGAATGCCAGGTCTGTATCTCTTTAGAGGAATGCCAGGTCTGTATCCCATTAGAGGAATGCCAGGTCTGTGTCCCAATAGAGGAATGCCAGGTCTGTGTCCCATTAGAGGAATTCCAGGTCTGTGTCCCATTAGAGGAATGCCAGGTCTGTATCCCATTAGAGGAATGCCAGGTCTGTGTCCCATTAGAGGAATGCCAGGTCTGTGTCCCATTAGAGGAATGCCAGGTCTGTATCCATTATAGAATGCCAGGTCTGTGTCCCATTAGAGGAATGCCAGGTCTGTGTCCAATTAGAGGAATGCCAGGTCTGTATCCCATTAGAGGAATGCCAGGTCTGTGTCCCATTAGAGGAATGCCAGGTGTGTATCCCATTAGAGGAATGCCAGGTCTGTGTCCCATTAGAGGAATGCCAGGTCTGTGTCCCATTAGAGGAATGCCAGGTCTGTATCTGTATCCATTAGAGGAATGCCAGGTCTGTGTCCCATTAGAGGAATGCCAGGTCTGTGTCCCAATAGAGGAATGCCAGGTCTGTATCCCATTAGAGGAATGCCAGGTCTGTATCCCATTAGAGGAATGCCAGGTCTGTATCTCATTAGAGGAATGCCAGGTCTGTATCCCATTAGAGGAATGCCAGGTCTGTGTCCCATTAGAGGAATGCCAGGTCTGTGTCCCATTAGAGGAATGCCAGGTCTGTGTCCCATTAGAGGAATGCCAGGTCTGTATCCCATTAGAGGAATGCCAGGTCTGTGTCCCATTAGAGGAATGCCAGGTCTGTGTCCCATTAGAGGAATGCCAGGTCTGTATCCATTAGAGGAATGCCAGGTCTGTATCCCATTATAGGAATGCCAGGTCTGTGTCCCATTAGAGGAATGCCAGGTCTGTGTCCAATTAGAGGAATGCCAGGTCTGTATCCCATTAGAGGAATGCCAGGTCTGTGTCCCATTAGAGGAATGCCAGGTCTGTATCCCATTAGAGGAATGCCAGGTATGTGTCCCATTAGAGGAATGCCAGGTCTGTGTCCCATTAGAGGAATGCCAGGTCTGTATCTGTATCCATTAGAGGAATGCCAGGTCTGTATCCCATTAGAGGAATGCCAGGTCTGTATCCATTAGAGGAATGCCAGGTCTGTGTCCCATTAGAGGAATGCCAGGTCTGTGTCCCATTAGAGGAATGCCAGGTCTGTATCTGTATCCATTAGAGGAATGCCAGGTCTGTATCTGTATCCATTAGAGGAATGCCAGGTCTGTGTCCCATTAGAGGAATGCCAGGTCTGTGTCCCATTAGAGGAATGCCAGGTCTGTGTCCCATTAGAGGAATGCCAGGTCTGTATCCCATTAGAGGAATGCCATGTCTGTATCTGTGTCCCATTAGAGGAATTCCAGGTATGTATCTGTGTCCCATTAGAGGAATGCCAGGTCTGTATCTGTGTCCCATTAGAGGAATGCCAGGTCTGTATCCCATTCCCATTAGAGGAATGCCAGGTCTGTATCTGTGTCCCATTAGAGGAATGCCAGGTCTGTATCTGTGTCCCATTTGAGGAATGCCAGGTCTGTATCTGTGTCCCATTAGAGGAATGCCAGGTCTGTATCTGTGTCCCATTAGAGGAATGCCAGGTCTGTATCTGTGTCCCATTAGAGGAATGCCAGGTCTGTGTCCCATTAGAGGAATGCCAGGTCTGTGTCCCATTAGAGGAATGCCAGGTCTGTTTCCCATTAGAGGAATGCCAGGTCTGTATCTGTGTCCCATTAGAGGAATGCCAGGTCTGTATCTGTATCCCATTAGAGGAATGCCAGGTCTGTGTCCCATTAGAGGAATGCCAGGTCTGTATCCCATTAGAGGAATGCCAGGTATGTATCCCATTAGAGGAATGCCAGGTCTGTGTCCCATTAGAGGAATGCCAGGTCTGTGTCTGTGTCCCATTAGAGGAATGCCAGGTCTGTGTCCCATTAGAGGAATGCCAGGTCTGTGTCCCATTAGAGGAATGCCAGGTCTGTATCCCATTAGAGGAATGCCAGGTCTGTATCCCATTAGAGGAATGCCAGGTCTGTGTCCCATGTGCCAGGTCTGTGTCCCATTAGAGGAATGCCAGGTCTGTATCCCATTAGAGGAATGCCAGGTCTGTGTCCCATTAGAGGAATGCCAGGTCTGTGTCCCATTAGAGGAATACCAGGTCTGTATCCCATTAGAGGAATGCCAGGTCTGTATCCCATTAGAGGAATGCCAGGTATGTGTCCCATTAGAGGAATGCCAGGTCTGTATCTGTGTCCCATTAGAGGAATGCCAGGTCTGTGTCCCATTAGAGGAATGCCAGGTCTGTATCCCATTAGAGGAATGCCAGGTCTGTGTCCCATTAGAGGAATGCCAGGTCTGTATCTGTCCCATTAGAGGAATGCCAGGTCTGTATCTGTATCCATTAGAGGAATGCCAGGTCTGTGTCCCATTAGAGGAATGCCAGGTCTGTGTCCCATTAGAGGAATGCCAGGTCTGTGTCCCATTAGAGGAATGCCAGGTCTGTATCCCATTAGAGGAATGCCATGTCTGTATCTGTGTCCCATTAGAGGAATTCCAGGTATGTATCTGTGTCCCATTAGAGGAATGCCAGGTCTGTATCTGTGTCCCATTAGAGGAATGCCAGGTCTGTATCTGTGTCCCATTAGAGGAATGCCAGGTCTGTATCTGTGTCCCATTAGAGGAATGCCAGGTCTGTATCTGTGTCCCATTTGAGGAATGCCAGGTCTGTATCTGTGTCCCATTAGAGGAATGCCAGGTCTGTATCTGTGTCCCATTAGAGGAATGCCAGGTCTGTATCTGTGTCCCATTAGAGGAATGCCAGGTCTGTGTCCCATTAGAGGAATGCCAGGTCTGTGTCCCATTAGAGGAATGCCAGGTCTGTTTCCCATTAGAGGAATGCCAGGTCTGTATCTGTGTCCCATTAGAGGAATGCCAGGTCTGTGTCCCATTAGAGGAATGCCAGGTCTGTATCCCATTAGAGGAATGCCAGGTATGTATCCCATTAGAGGAATGCCAGGTCTGTGTCCCATTAGAGGAATGCCAGGTCTGTGTCCCATTAGAGCAGGGGTGTCAAAGTCAAATGGACGGAGGGCCAAATAAAAAAATCAGCTACAAGACGAGGGCCGGACTGTTCGAATGTTCATTGAAAATTTTTTAAATGACGCATATAGTCTAGTGAACCTAATTGAACCTACTGAAAACCTAACAAATATATTACAATATGATCAGATAAATAAAGCAATATTTTCTTATGGCTCTGTCAGTAATCTTTAATTTTCAACAGACACAAAAGACAAATTTCCTTTATATAAATATCCCCATAACATGAACATTAAATGAAAGAAACAAATTATTCAAGGCACCATCAGTAGACTATATTTTCTATTTTAGCAAAAAGTGGGCTAAATTTACTTCAAAGAAAAAACAATAATAGCAATTTTCTATCATCCACTCAACTGAAATATTTTTAAAATATAATTGGATTGAAATACAAAAAAATAAAGTGCAAAAATCTATTAATCAAAAACAACACTTTGTTTAAGGAGAAGTAACATGCAGTGAAAACAAATATTAAATTTTAACTTTTAAACTTGAACTGAGTAAAAACTCTAAATATGTGATTGCACAGTAATGTTCACTTGTTTGAGGTTGAGGGTGATACCATTGGTGTCCCATCTTTTCCACAAGTTCATCAATGTTCGGGGTAAGGCTCTGAGCTGAAGAAATCCTCAGAATTATCCTTGTGGAGGTGTTCAGCAGTAAGTCGACTTCTGTGTGATGTTTTGTTCAGGTTCATCAAAGAAAACAGTTGTTCACACAGGTATGTGCTGTGTCCATAGACAACGGTTTGAGCAGCCTGGATGCGCAGCTTAGGGGCATCTGTGCCGGGGAGGAAACGGGCGAACTCCGCAGCACCCATGCCAGCATATTTTGCCCTCAGTGCATCATTGCATTGGAGGTCAATCAACTCCATTTGGAGGTTTGGTGGTGAGCTTTCCCGTCAACAGCAAATGGGTTACCGAGCAGTTCCAACCTGCTTTTTCTGCTTCAAAGTCAGCAAATCGAGGATGCGTCGAAAGTCAGCGGCAAGCATACCTATTTTATCAGCCAACTGTGTGCTCGAGGAATGCACTGGTAGAGAATGCTTCTCTTTCATGGTCTGGCAGCTGGGAAAGTGGCTCATGCCAGGTCTTTCTTTCCGCATCTAGCGTCTCCCACAGAGTCAGTTTGGTTTTAAATGCCTTCACTGTACTGTACATATCAGAGATGACAGGTCTGATCCCGACCCTGCAGCTGCAAGTTTATTGCATTCAGATGACTCGTAATGTCACACAGAAAATGCCATTTCACACAGAAACATTTCGTCTCAGGTTGTGTTGTGTCTTTCCCTTTGCTGTCCATTAGAACAGAATGCAAATCTGTGTCACGAAGCTCGTATCATCTTTGAAGCACCTTTCCCTGGCTTAGCCATGCAGGTCTGTGTGATAAGGCAAATCACCATGCTCCGTTTCTAACTCCGTCAGAAATGCCTTGAACTGGCGGTGATTCAAACCTTTGGCTCTGATAAAGTTAACTGTGCGCGTGATGATGCTCATTACATGCTCCATTTTCAAGGCTTTACCGCACAACGCTTCCTGGTGTGTGATACAATGATAAGCTGTCAGCTCACCTGTCGCGTTTTCCTCTTGCATCTTTGTCCCATCTTCGGAATGTCCGCTCTGTGTCCCACATAGAGGAATGCTCCGTCGGTTGTCAAACCCATGCCAGTTTTTCCCAAGAGCTCCATCTCATTTACACATCTTGAGGACCTCTTCATACAAATCATGCCCCATTAGTGCCAGGTTGTGCCATTAGAGGAATGCCAGGTCTGTGTCCCAAAAATCCTCTGTCCCATTAGGTTGGAGTCCAGGTCTGTGTCCCATGAAAATTGACAACTGGGCAATGTCAGAAATGTCAGGTGCTCCCATCCACAATGCCAGGTCTGTGTCCCATTAGAGGAATGCCAGGTCTGTGTCAAGAATATGCAATAAAATCTTTTCCCTTTTTCACAAGCTGCTCTTTTAGATTGATGGACAACTGGTCTGTCTCTTAGAGGAATGGTGTTTCTGCTCAGACTCCCATTTAAAAGAATGTTGCCTTTTTTCTGAGGCCAAACTGTCCCAAACTTTAATCCAGGTCTGTGTTTTTGATGAAATCCCCCTCCGTAAATGGCCAGGTATCTGATTTAGCGATCTCTTCTGCCAAAGGAAAACTGGGTCTGTGACAGCAGGTCTGTGTCCTTAGAGGATTTGGCTTTTGAACAGAGCCTGTCGAGATTTGAGGCCTCATTTTAGGATTCCTCTGCCTTTTGTAGCCTTTGTTCCATGTCCATATTCTTGTTTTTGTCCAGGTCTGTTTCGTTTCATAATGTCGTGCTCAGATTGTGTCTCTTTCAGTACCGCCACTGTACTTTCTCCATTAGAGGAATGCCAGGTTTTCCAGAGGAATGCCAGGTGAACATATCTCATTACTCCCACCTTGTTTGAAACCTGTATCCCATTAGTTCTCAGTATCCAGGAATGCCACCTTCCGTTTTGCCATTTTTGATGGGTAGAGGAATGCCAGGTTAATTTTACTTAGATGCTGAGGTCTGCTTAGAGGAATGCTAAATATTGAAATGCCAGCAGCCTACTGCTCGGTCCACCTTTGCATTAGAGGGAAATGTAGGTCTTCTGTGTCCGTTAAGATCTGCCAGGTCTGTGTCCGGAATGCTGCAGGTTCTGTAATCTGTCAAGATCATCCCAGGGGCCGTAAAAACTTCTGTGTCCCATTAGAGGAATGCCAGGATGTGGCCCATTAGAGGAATGCCTTGACTCTGACATATGTGCCCATTAGAGGAATGCCAGGTCTGTTTCCCATTAGAGGAATGCCAGGTCTGTATCTGTGTCCCATTAGAGGAATGCCAGGTCTGTATCCCATGTCCCATTAGAGGAATGCCAGGTCTGTGTCCCATTAGAGGAATGCCAGGTCTGTATCCCATTAGAGGAATGCCAGGTATGTATCCCATTAGAGGAATGCCAGGTCTGTGTCCCATTAGAGGAATGCCAGGTCTGTGTCTGTGTCCCATTAGAGGAATGCCAGGTCTGTGTCCCATTAGAGGAATGCCAGGTCTGTATCCCATTAGAGGAATTCCAGGTCTGTATATGTGTCCCATTAGAGGAATGCCAGGTCTGTGTCCCATTAGAGGAATGCCAGGTCTGTGTCCCATTAGAGGAATGCCAGGTCTGTATGCCATTAGAGGAATGCCAGGTCTGTGTCCCATTAGAGGAATGCCAGGTCTGTGTCCCATTAGAGGAATACCAGGTCTGTATCCCATTAGAGGAATGCCAGGTCTGTATCCCATTAGAGGAATGCCAGGTCTGTGTCCCATTAGAGGAATGCCAGGTCTGTATCTGTGTCCCATTAGAGGAATGCCAGGTCTGTATCCTATTAGAGGAATGCCAGGTCTGTATCCCATTAGAGGAATGCCAGGTCTGTATCCATTAGAGGAATGCCAGGTGTGTATCCCATTAGAGGAATGCCAGGTCTGTATCCCATTAGAGGAATGCCAGGTCTGTGTCCCATTAGAGGAATGCCAGGTCTGTGTCCCATTAGAGGAATGCCAGGTATGTATCTGTGTCCCATTAGAGGAATGCCAGGTCTGTATCTGTGTCCCATTAGAGGAATGCCAGGTCTGTGTCCCATTAGAGGAATGCCAGGTCTGTATCTGTATCCATTAGAGGAATGCCAGGTCTGTATCTGTGTCCCATTAGAGGAATGCCAGGTCTGTGTCCCATTAGAGGAATGCCAGGTCTGTGTCCCATTAGAGGAATGCCAGGTCTGTATCTGTGTCCCATTAGAGGAATGCCAGGTCTGTATCTGTGTCCCATTAGAGGAATGCCAGGTCTGTATCTGTGTCCCATTAGAGGAATGCCAGGTCTGTATCTGTGTCCCATTAGAGGAATGCCAGGTCTGTGTCCCATTAGAGGAATGCCAGGTCTGTATCTGTGTCCCATTAGAGGAATGCCAGGTCTGTGTCCCATTAGAGGAATGCCAGGTCTGTTTCCCATTAGAGGAATGCCAGGTCTGTGTCCCATTAGAGGAATGCCAGGTCTGTATCCCATTAGAGGAATGCCATGTCTGTATCTGTGTCCCATTAGAGGAATGCCAGGTCTGTATCCCATTAGAGGAATGCCAGGTCTGTATCCATTAGAGGAATGCCAGGTCTGTGTCCCATTAGAGGAATGCCAGGTCTGTGTCCCATTAGAGGAATGCCAGGTCTGTTTCCCATTAGAGGAATGCCAGGTCTGTATCTGTGTCCCATTAGAGGAATGCCAGGTCTGTATCTGTGTCCCATTAGAGGAATGCCAGGTCTGTATCTGTGTCCCATTAGAGGAATGCCAGGTCTGTGTCCCATTAGAGGAATGCCAGGTCTGTATCTGTGTCCCATTAGAGGAATGCCAGGTCTGTATCTGTGTCCCATTAGAGGAATGCCAGGTCTGTGTCCCATTAGAGGAATGCCAGGTCTGTGTCCCATTAGAGGAATGCCAGGTCTGTGTCCCATTAGAGGAATGCCAGGTCTGTGTCCCATTAGAGGAATGCCAGGTCTGTATCCATTAGAGGAATGCCAGGTCTGTATCCCATTAGAGGAATGCCAGGTCTGTGTCCCATTAGAGGAATACCAGGTCTGTATCCCATTAGAGGAATGCCAGGTCTGTATCCCATCAGAGGAATGCCAGGTCTGTGTCCCATTAGAGGAATGCCAGGTCTGTATCTGTGTCCCATTAGAGGAATGCCAGGTCTGTATCCCATTAGAGGAATGCCAGGTCTGTATCCATTAGAGGAATGCCAGGTCTGTATCCCATTAGAGGAATGCCAGGTCTGTGTCCCATTAGAGGAATGCCAGGTCTGTATCCCATTAGAGGAATGCCAGGTCTGTATCCCATTAGAGGAATGCCAGGTCTGTATCCCATTAGAGGAATGCCAGGTCTGTGTCCCATTAGAGGAATGCCAGGTCTGTGTCCCATTAGAGGAATGCCAGGTCTGTATCCCATTAGAGGAATGCCAGGTCTGTATCCCATTAGAGGAATGCCAGGTCTGTGTCCCATTAGAGGAATGCCAGGTCTGTGTCCCATTAGAGGAATGCCAGGTCTGTATCCCATTAGAGGAATGCCAGGTCTGTGTCCCATTAGAGGAATGCCAGGTCTGTATCCCATTAGAGGAATGCCAGGTCTGTATCCCATTAGAGGAATGCCAGGTCTGTATCTGTGTCCCATTAGAGGAATGCCAGGTCTGTATCCCATTAGAGGAATGCCAGGTCTGTATCCCATTAGAGGAATGCCAGGTCTGTATCCCATTAGAGGAATGCCAGGTCTGTATCCCATTAGAGGAATGCCAGGTCTGTATCCCATTAGAGGAATGCCAGGTCTGTATCCCATTAGAGGAATGCCAGGTCTGTGTCCCATTAGAGGAATGCCAGGTCTGTATCCCATTAGAGGAATGCCAGGTCTGTATCCCATTAGAGGAATGCCAGGTCTGTGTCCCATTAGAGGAATGCCAGGTCTGTATCCCATTAGAGGAATGCCAGGTCTGTGTCCCATTAGAGGAATGCCAGGTCTGTATCCCATTAGAGGAATGCCAGGTCTGTATCCCATTAGAGGAATGCCAGGTCTGTATCCCATTAGAGGAATGCCAGGTCTGTGTCCCATTAGAGGAATGCCAGGTCTGTATCTGTGTCCCATTAGAGGAATGCCAGGTCTGTATCCCATTAGAGGAATGCCAGGTCTGTGTCCCATTAGAGGAATGCCAGGTCTGTGTCCCATTAGAGGAATGCCAGGTCTGTGTCCCATTAGAGGAATGCCAGGTCTGTGTCCCATTAGAGGAATGCCAGGTCTGTATCCCATTAGAGGAATGCCAGGTCTGTGTCCCATTAGAGGAATGCCAGGACTGTATCTGTGTCCCATTAGAGGAATGCCAGGTCTGTATCCCATTAGAGGAATGCCAGGTCTGTATCCCATTAGAGGAATGCCAGGACTGTATCTGTATCCCATTAGAGGAATGCCAGGTCTGTATCTGTATCCCATTAGACAAACTATTTGGGTCCGATGATAAATACTGACTGGGATGTTTTAAAACAGTTAATCATGCAATACGTGTGTGTGTTGAGCTGTGTGGATCTCTGTCTCGCTCCCCAACATTCTCCCTTTCTCCTCGTCTCAAACACACCTCGTTACTGCTGTGGGGAATGAGGCTTTCAAACATATCACTGACTCTATGGTGTGTTTCCCAAATGGCTCCCTATTCCCTATGGGCCCTGGTCAAAAGTAGTTACCCCTTATAGCACCATAGGGAATATGGTGCCATCTGGGACACAGCCCATCTCTTGGCTGGGTTACATCCTGTCCTCTGACACAGCCCATCTCTTGGCTGGGATACATCCTGTCCTCTACCACAGCCCATCTCTTGGCTGGGTTACATCCTGTCCTCTGACACAGCCCATCTATTGGCTGGGTTACATCCTGTCCTCTGACACAGCCCATCTCTTGGCTGGGTTACATCCTGTCCTCTACCACAGCCCATCTCTTGGCTGGGTTACATCCTGTCCTCTACCACAGCCCATCTCTTGGCTGGGATACATCCTGTCCTCTACCACAGCCCATCTCTTGGCTGGGATACATCCTGTCCTCTACCACAGCCCATCTCTTGGCTGGGATACATCCTGTCCTCTACCACAGCCCATCTCTTGGCTGGGTTACATCCTGTCCTCTACCACAGCCCATCTCTTGGCTGGGTTACATCCTGTCCTCTACCACAGCCCATCTCTTGGCTGGGTTACATCCTGTCCTCTGACACAGCCCATCTCTTGGCTGGGTTACATCCTGTCCTCTACCACAGCCCATCTCTTGGCTGGGTTACATCCTGTCCTCTACCACAGCCCATCTATTGGCTGGGTTACATCCTGTCCTCTACCACAGCCCATCTCTTGGCTGGGATACATCCTGTCCTCTACCACAGCCCATCTATTGGCTGGGTTACATCCTGTCCTCTGACACAGCCCATCTCTTGGCTGGGATACATCCTGTCCTCTACCACAGCCCATCTCTTGGCTGGGATACATCCTGTCCTCTACCACAGCCCATCTCTTGGCTGGGTTACATCCTGTCCTCTGACACAGCCCATCTCTTGGCTGGGTTACATCCTGTCCTCTACCACAGCCCATCTCTTGGCTGGGATACATCCAGAGATGCAAGATGAGCAGAAGAGAAACTTGCCATCCCCATCTTGTGGGTTTAAGTTCAGCCCATACTATCTTTATTCCCTCTACGGAAAACAAGGTTATGGATAATGGGGAGGGAAATATATATACAAATATATAGAAATATTAACGTTTAGAAGTGTTCTGTTCTGTAGTAGCGGAGAAGAACTGGCCTATGATCTGAGAGGAGGAGCTGGCCTATGATCTGAGAGGAGGAGCAGGCCTATGATCTGAGAGGAGGAGCAGGCCTATGATCTGAGAGGAGGAGCAGGCCTATGATCTGAGAGGAGGAGCAGGCCTATGTAGTGAGAGGAGGAGCAGGCCTATGTAGTGAGAGGAGGAGCAGGCCTATGATCTGAGAGGAGGAGCAGGCCTATGATCTGAGAGGAGGAGCAGGCCTATGATCTGAGAGGAGGAGCAGGCCTATGATCTGAGAGGAGGAGCAGGACTATGTAGTGAGAGGAGGAGCAGGCCTATCTGAGAGGAGGAGCAGGCCTATGATCTGAGAGGAGGAGCAGGCCTATGATCTGAGAGGAGGAGCAGGCCTATGTAGTGAGAGGAGGAGCAGGCCTATGATCTGAGAGGAGGAGCAGGCCTATGATCTGAGAGGAGGAGCAGGCCTATGATCTGAGAGGAGGAGCAGGCCTATGTAGTGAGAGGAGGAGCAGGCCTATGATCTGAGAGGAGGAGCAGGCCTATGTAGTGAGAGGAGGAGCAGGCCTATGATCTGAGAGGAGGAGCAGGCCTATGATCTGAGAGGAGGAGCAGGCCTATGTAGTGAGAGGAGGAGCAGGCCTATGATCTGAGAGGAGCAGGCCTATGTAGTGAGAGGAGGAGCAGGCCTATGATCTGAGAGGAGGAGCAGGCCTATGTAGTGAGAGGAGGAGCAGGCCTATGATCTGAGAGGAGGAACAGGCTATTGATCTGAGAGGAGGAGCAGGCCTATGATCTGAGAGGAGGAGCAGGCCTATGATCTGAGAGGAGGAGCAGGCCTATGATCTGAGAGGAGGAGCAGGCCTATGTAGTGAGAGGAGGAGCAGGCCTATGTAGTGAGAGGAGGAGCAGGCCTATGATCTGAGAGGAGGAGCAGGCCTATGTAGTGAGAGGAGGAGCAGGCCTATGATCTGAGAGGAGGAGCAGGCCTATGTAGTGAGAGGAGGAGCAGGCCTATGATCTGAGAGGAGGAGCAGGCCTATGTAGTGAGAGGAGGAGCAGGCCTATGATCTGAGAGGAGGAGCAGTTCTATGTAGTGAGAGGAGGAGCAGGCCTATGATCTGAGAGGAGGAGCAGGCCTATGATCTGAGAGGAGGAGCAGGCCTATGATCTGAGAGGAGGAGCAGGCCTATGATCTGAGAGGAGGAGCAGGCCTATGATCTGAGAGGAGGAGCAGGCCTATGATCTGAGAGGAGGAGCAGGCCTATGATCTGAGAGGAGGAACAGGCTATTGATCTGAGAGGAGGAGCAGGCCTATGATCTGAGAGGAGGAACAGGCTATTTATCTGAGAGGAGGAGCAGGCCTATGATCTGAGAGGAGGAGCAGGCCTATGATCTGAGAGGAGGAGCAGGCCTATGATCTGAGAGGAGGAGCAGGCCTATGTAGTGAGAGGAGGAGCAGGCCTATGATCTGAGAGGAGGAGCAGGCCTATGTAGTGAGAGGAGGAGCAGGCCTATGATCTGAGAGGAGGAGCAGGCCTATGATCTGAGAGGAGGAGCAGGC